>NC_043967.1:28397949-28697949 GCF_902148855.1 Sphaeramia orbicularis
ACAGCCTAATATGGTATAAAGTGGGCCGGACCAGTAAAATAATATAAATAATAGAATAACAACTTTTGAGTGGAAAAAAAGTAAAATTCCGTCATGAAAATGTTTACATTTAGGAATTGTACTCAAACTTAACATGAACAAACATGAACAACCTGAACATTCTTAAGTGAAATAAGTGCAATGTTAACAATTTTACGCCTTAGTGTATCATTTATACATGTGAATCACAACTTAGAGATGACAGTGGATGTAAAAATACACAAAACATTAAAACACAGGCAGAATATTATTAAAATTCTTTATACTTCTCTTAAGAAATTTCAGGTTATTCACATTTTTTTTTTATAAAAGGCTAGTCTGTAAACATAAACATTTGTGTAATTTTACTTTTTTTTAACACTAAAACAACAGAAATATTTTCAATTTTGATTATTTATAGGTTATTATGATAGCATTTTACTGGTCTGATCATTTTTAGATTGAATAGATGTAACTGGTGGTGTTGGACTCTCCGTTGTGTTCTTTTTAATGACGAGACCCGCACATACGTCTTTGGAGGCAGTCTCTGTTTATTGTTCTTCAGCTGACAAAAGTGACAAAACACAGAAACCTCTGGTCAGCGACCCCCATAAAACATACTCCTGCACAAACCAAATGATAAAGAAATGTGTTTAAGTACATTATAAGCACCTCAAACAGCCTGAACTAGCCAGTTCATGTAAAAAAAATTATATTAACAGAGGCTAAACCAAAACAACTTCTCAGACTGTACGGCTGCTTACCTCTCCCTTGGAAATCCGGAACAAAAGGGAAGAGGCAAAGGCGCGAAAACTCTGGTTATAGCATGCAGTGTCACACTGTAAATCACTCGCTAGGGAACAGACCCAAACCAAAAGTTCCACACACTAACCCGGAGGCCCACAATGTCAGGTACCAACCAAAAGAAATGAAAATAAAATGAACAGATTTTGTGTAATTATAACAATACACAACATCATATATATACCCACATTGCTGCCAAATAACTGACTCTGTTACATACACCTAAAATGATTTTAACATCCTTGATTGTTAATATCTTCAGTGTAATTTTTGCATTTCACAAATTCATCCAAGGGGCTGGATTGAACCCTTTTGCAGGCCTGATTTGGCCGCCGGCCAAAGTAAAAGTAAAGTAAATTTTATTTATAGAGCACTTTTCACAGACAGAGTCACAAAGTGCTTTATCAATTCAAATCAGAATCAAATTAAGTTTACAGAGACCCAACAGAATCCTTCAGGAGCAAACACTTGTGATTGGTGACAGTGGCGAGGAAAAACTTCCCTTTAACGGGCAGAAACCTCGAGCAGACCCAGACTCCTGAAGGATGGCTGTCTGCCTTGACCAGTTGGGGTTAAAGAGAGAGAGAGAGTAAAGGAGGAGAAAAGAGAGAGCGATAGAGATATAAAGAGACTGGGGGGGGGGGAATGACACATGGAGTACGTTATGATGAATACATAGAGTGTAATCAGTCTGTGGTGGCCCTGGGTCAGGTGGGAGACTAAAAAGCCTTTTTGAACAGGAGGGTTTTGAGGTGTTTCTTAAAGCTCTCTACAGAGTCCATGGACCGTAGGTGTAGAGGCAGGTCATTCCATAGACGTGGTGCCACAGCTTTAAAAGACCTGTCACCGCGTGTGCTAAAACAGGTCCGTGGAACCATCAGCAGGTGCTGTCCTGAAGACCTCAAGCTACGAGTCGAGCTGTAGGGCTGGATCAGGGAAGCAATGTATGCAGGGGCCTGGCCATGTAGGGCCCGGAAAGTTAGCACAAGAATTTTGAAATGAAGGAAAGTTAGCACAAGAATTTTGAAATGAAGATGATATAGAACAGGGAGCCAGTGGAGAGATTTAAGGATGGGAGTGATGTGGGTTCTCCTGTTTGTGCGGGTCAGGAGCCTGGCAGCAGAGTTCTGGACAAACTGTAGACGGGCCAGCTCCTTCTTGTTTAAGCATGTAAACAGGCTGTTGCAGTAGTCTAAGCGAGAAGATACAAAAGCGTGAACGATCATCTCGAGCTCATTTGTGGACACCATAGATCTGAGTTTGGAGATGTTGCGTAGGTGGAAGAAACAGTTATATGTTCATATGTTCAACACATATCATATGTTTGACACCTGTGTCTTAATACATCCATGACACAATCAACAACTCCACAACATGACATCCGTTGCCGGACAAAACCAACCGTTTCAATGGCACGTCAATTAATCACATGAAAAAAAATTACCACTGTGTAATGGCCTTTAGTCTTTGCATTCCATAAATGTATGTAATTAGAACAGAAAGCAGCAGTTTAAAATGACTTAATTGTTCCATATTAATAAAACATGAAGGCTTAATTACATTGAACATATTTATTTCAGGTCCAGCAGAAAACAGCTTAGTATTCATTTCGGTGATTACAGCCACCTGCCATGCAATGATGGTCACGATGCAAAGCTAGTATATGATTTATTCTGTTTGTGTATATTCAGGTTACCTACAGTATATGTGGTGTCTGTCCTTGAGGCTTCTTCTACCACAGATACAACAGACAGGCAGAGGCAGATCCCACACTTACAGTGACTCCTTAACGCCTAATGCCTAATGCTTGTACTTCTGCGGGGCTGCTCAATAATCCACAGTTATGAAAGGCTTTTACTGCTACATGGGCATTGTACGGTTAGCACTGTATAACCTTGACCCCCTCTTGCCTCTTTGGTCTTTTCTCCTCCACCCCCACCCCCTTCTGTGACAACCCAGCTGCCCTCCATCGCTTTTCCAGGCCAACTACAGACAGCTTCCCACTCTAATCATTCTTCACTCATACAAACTTTACTGTGCAAAGGCCACTGAATTTGCATAAAAGCATCCCCACTGTTTACAAATTGATAATCAATATAAACATTGTGCTAAAAGGTCCTCGGTGTAAGTATTCCGCCGGTTCTTCTTTTGCTTCTATCTTTGTCTTTCTTATCTTTTGCACATGTTGTGCATAAAGCAGACGACAGCTTCACACATGCGATATTCCGTTCAATAAACAAGGCAAATAACAATTCATAATATTGATAACACAATATCATAATCAATCTTATTATACCATGAAGCATTTGTGCGCCACTTAAACCCACATAGTGATTTATCTACGAATAAATTCCTCTCAAGTTCTGCAGCCTTCAGCCCTTTCCTCCAAGGCAAACTGAATACTTGGGAAAAAGCAAAATGGAGCCAAATTTGCAGCGACATAATGGCAAGAATCAATATGACTTTTCCTGCCTAAATGGAAGATAATGGTATCACAATGGAGGCATGGGGAGCTTGTCTACTCAGCCAGCCCTGATTGATCTGTTACTGCAAGAGTCACTTTGGGACCCGCAAGGTGTCTGGACACATTAGCCTCAGAGTGTGTGAGTTAACACACACACGCACACACACACACACACACACACACACACATACAAAGGGTTCACTTGTGGTTCTTCAAAGGAAATCGTCAGATTCTTTTACACAGTCATATATCATCATTATGAGTTATGTATATTGCATCCATTATACTCAGTGATTTACACCATACATACAATGCTTTATTTGTATTTGCCAGAAAAAAAAGACATTTTTTAATTAGTTCTCAGCTTCAAATTAGTCTGATTTTTTGTTTTTTTTTTTTATTTCTTTTTTACATGTTCCTGAACATAAAATACAACAAACAGTACAGCAAGGTCTGCTGAGGGTTACAGTATTCAACAAAAGATATTCATAAATAATAGAAGAAAAGGAAAATAAGGGCATCACATTACCTTTTCAGCGCTGTTTTTTTTTTTTTTTTTAAATCCAATCCATTTGTCCCATTTTCTATCAAACTCATCTTTTTTAATCTTAAGGTATAAGTCATTTTTTCCATTACCCATATTTCCTGTACTATATGTAACCATTGTTTGTATCTAGGTGGGTCTATAGTAAGCCAGTTTCTTGTTATGGCCTTCGTGCTAGCTGTGAAAATAATTTTAACCAAGTAATAATCTTCTTACAGTACAACTGTATTTATATTTCCCAAATATAAGGAGGAACAGTTCTTGGTAACCATATATCCTAGTATCTCATTTATCACAGTTTACTTTGTCCACAAATGGTTCTATTTTGGGGCAACATCAGAAGATATGTGCATGGTTTGCATTTATTTAAATTAGTCTGAATTTTATTACTACAGTAAGGCAAGGCAAGTTTATTTGTATAGCACATTTCAGAAACAAGGCAATTCACGGTGCTTCACACAGGACATTGAAATACAACAACAGAAATAGGATGAAATTTAATTCTACTTAATGCCACATAGAATCAATACAAAATCATCTGCCTTGTCTATATACCTGTAGTCTAGCTAAATCATTCTAGGAACTCTGTACATTTTATCTGTTTACGATCTGTGTCATTTGTTCCATATGTCAGATACATTATATGTGCAAAAATACCAGGACACATCTCACCTTTTAGGATATCCCTTTCCTATTGATGGGAAATACTATTACGACAAACATGTTCCTGTCAGTCGATGTCAACAATTGTCATATTAAATATCAAATAAATGTGTTGTTTAAGGTTAATTGCTTTTCTTTGTAGTTGAGAGATGATCAAACCAGACAATTTTAAAAGGATTATTTATGGTCAGAATGTGAGAAATATTTCAGAAATCTACAAGTAAAAGAACTATAATACTGACAATAAAATAAATAAACAAATAAATAAATAAGAAATAACCAACACTGAGGATGACAGTGTAAACAAAATTAATATTAAAGATGAAAATTAAAAATTACATTTTGTCATTATCATTTTTGTAGCCCAGCCCATTGGCAATGAAACACCTGAATTCAACATGTCCCAAAACTTTTCCTCATTTAGAGTATCATTATCATATAAGATCATCTAAGCAGGAATGAATGAATGACGTAGGTAAAATTTTTACTGTATGTGTGTGGTTGTTTTATTGTTATGATTTTTTAATCTTTTTTTTAAGGTTTTTTTTTTTTTATGTGAACCTCTGAGTCTGAAATAAAGATTGAATTAATGAATGAATCATCTCTTTCAAGATCATATATGATGAGACAACAACATACAGCATACATATACATTTGTATAAAAGGTAAAAAAAAAAAAAAAAATAATAATAATAATAATAAGTGCATAAAATGTGTATGAGTATACTGATAAAACTACATAGAGGCCAAGTACTCATAGCAGGTTCAACCATTTTGCATTTTTGCACGGTTGACAGCTACTGTACAACAACACTAATGACACTAGAGATGAATTTGGACACACGCTATCTCAGCCTTTTAGCTGTGATGCTGGCCATCTACGTACAGTACACACAAACATTTTATGGCAGGAAATTCACAAAAAATCGTTGTTTTCTTAGATCTATCAGAATATAAAAGTCATGTTTATGTACATAATGCAATGGAACAGGTTTGCTGAAAATAAAATGATTAAATTCATCTATTTTCTGAACTTCTTAATTCTTGAGAAGGTCGTGGGGGTGCTGGAGCCTATTCCTACTACTATCAGGTGAAAGTAGGCTACACCCTGAATGCACCGTCACAGTCACATTCACATTCACACCTATGGGTGATAAGTTATACTTCCTCCACTCCTTTTCGAATGTGCAAATCAAGTCATAATTGGTTTTCATGTATATGTATAGGCTTTTGTTTGTTTGTTTAGACTGAACAATTAACCTATTAAGGTGCATATCTTTGGATGGTGGGAGAAAGGCAAAGTACCCACAGAGAAACCACACAAAAAACATGCAAATTCCTGAAATAAAACAAGAAAACAAAAGATTTGAATGTTCTGAGCTGTGTCTGTCAGATGTTCTGCAGTGAGACACTTCTCATGTTCTAAATAGCTCATTTATTTGAACATCAGTAATGTAGTGGAACATGCAGCTCTGTTCTAATCTGTGACTGCTGCAGTATCATCTCCTTTTCTATTATAACATTATAGAAAAGTCTGGTGTCCTTGACGTTCGCTCACTCATTCATTCAGTCTTTATTTTATCTCAGACTATATTGAGGTAGAGGCATCATTTACAATATAACTGAGCAGTGCATGTACGTACAGCATCCACTCCGAGCTTTACAAAGATCTGTGCTTTTCACATGCCGTGCCTGACAAGTTGTTCTCATTACCTGCAGAAATCCAATCAGCTGCACATTTTGAGCGGTGCTCCGTTATAGTGGTTTCTGGCCTCTCTGGTAAATTGCACTGCGTGACGAATATACTTTTCTACCTCAATGAAGCAACCATTAATAAAATACATTCTCCATTCTATTTATTTTTTGACCTGATTGACACTTTTATTCTTCATATACGCAGCCCAACTCCAAAACAGGAGCATGTTTAAAGGCTTACAGGAGGATTTTTACATTTATTTTGATGTCCGTTTCCTATAACGCTCTGCAAATAGAGAAAATAATTAAAGCCTGAAAGGTAATCGCAGAAAAATGAAGAATGCTGTGGCCAAACAGACTGTAGGTAAATCTTGGAGGGCAAAAAATGAGCTGTAACTTATTTAAGTTTTGCTTGATTAATAGATGGTTGTCGATGGGTCAAGACATTGTCAGTTTATTACCTCCGCCAGGAGGTATGGTCATCACTTTGCTTTGTGTGTTTGTGTGCGTGTGTGTTTGTTTGTGTGTTAGCAAAATAATGCCAAAAATTATGGATGGATTTTCATGAAATTTTCAGGAAATGTTGATACTGGCACAAGGAAGAAATGATTAAATTTTGGTGGTGATAAGGGGGAGGGGGGGGGGGGGGGTTCTGTCTTGGTGCAGGCCTGCGCTCTCTGAGTGCTTTTCTTGTTATTATTATTATCAGTCATGGGTTATGAATGAACCGTAAGTCCTATATTTAGCATAAACAGTAGATATTCTCAACTATACCAAGACACTTTCTAAGGATAAATGCAGTTGGATAACAATTCATAATATGACTGTTAGAATATTAATGCCTCATATTTTGCCTATGAATTAGGCTGTAATACATTAATACATTGATAGGAAAAAGGGTAACAGTGATCTGTTTCCTGAGAAAGTGGTGATTCAACATTTCCATTTTGCCACTTGTAGCAGTTAGTAAATTAACTATAATAATTGGAAAAAAAGAGAAAACAACCAAACTAGCAAATTTTAATGTAACACAAAAGATAAAAAAAAATGCAATAGGATGCAGTGTTTATGCAAACTGTTTACTGAAACAAGGTATTACTTTAGTGTAATTTATCCGCAAATGTTCTGCATAATCAGCAGCTACTCAAGTATTAGCTAGTTTTCAGTCCATTGAGGAGAAGAATAAATGAAAACCAAATACATATCCAAATATACAAATAACGTAACACAAAAGGTGTAACAGCTTCTCTTGCCTCATGCACCGTTTTCCTCCTTTGTTTCCCTCAAATAAGCAAAGAGCAAACACCTCTGGGACAGAAATGACTGTAAATAAACATAAGCTCCATACTGTCTGCCATGCTGGTTTGTTTACATCTAACTACCACAATTCCTAGCCCTTAGGCCAGGGGTGCCCAACTCCAGTCCTCGAGGGCTACTATCCTGCATGTTTTAGATGTATCCCTCTTCCAACCCACCTGATTCAAATGATAGGCCTATCATCAGGCTCTGCAGAAGCCTGATAATGACCATCAGGTGTGCTGGGAGAGGGATACATCTAAAACATGCAGGATAGTAGCCCTCGAGGACCAGGGTTGGGCACCCCTGCCTTAGGCAGTTTGGCGTGACTTGCCTGGGTGCTACAAAGTCGTGAGTTGCAGTTTGAAGTCGTGACTTACAGGCTCAAAAACCTACCTGGAATGCAGCATACCTTTGTTTATGGTACTCGCACATGGATCGTTTGCATTCATATTGATAAAACTCAGTGGACTTTGTGGGCCAGCATACTCGGATACAGACTCAGATACCCAGTCTAAAAACAGCCTAAGACTTTCAAGACCTGCACAAGCCCCCGGTTCCAGTTCTTCCAAAACTGACAGTATTCTGGTGTCATGTAAACTCCATGTTAATCTTGGATAATCCAAGTCAGGCTTTTTCTCAGTGGAGTATTTTCTGGTTCAGATGTGGGATATGCTGTTATTACTCTGGCTTTATGAGGATCCGTTGGACATGTATACAGCACATTCAGAAAATGAATCTAATTTGCGTGTTTTACTGCAGGTTGTGACACAGCTGCTGTTTATGATCAGCTGGGGTAAAGACAAAGATCCTCTCTGGTACAGATGGATGCACTAAAGAAAAATCCATATTTCTTTTTGGAAGAGGAAACACATTATGGCAGAGGATGTCAACAGGTTTATAGATATGAGCAAATATCAAGAAGCTGACCTTTTTTCCAGATGGTGTTTGGAGGAAAAAATGAGGGAGGCTGAGCTGACACAGTGGAACGTCTGTCACCAGTGGAAAAAACATTAAGAGTGACTGAGTGTAAACAGGAATATTCATTTTTATTGGTCATGTAAACAGTTTATTCACAATATTATATTTTTCAGAATTAGGGACAAACTGGAAATACTCACTGTTTTTGTATTTCGATATAAACTGGCTACTGTTTAATAATTCCCCTTTGAGGATTTATGAATGTACTCTAAGTGGTATTAAAATTATAATTAGACTCATTGTTATTTTGCCAAACCACCACACTAGGATTTACATTCGCTGTTCCCTCTATCGAACAAAAACAAGACAACATTTTTTCTGTTCCTTAATTCCCCCCCATCTCTTCCCACTTATGTGAACTTTATTTGTGTATTTAGGTTTTAATTTTCTTTTTTACTCTCCCACTCAGATTCAGTTAGATCCATTTGCTGCCTACAGACTGACAGTGTTTATGTATGTAGGTGTCAGCTGGTGATAAGTTACTATTGATTGGTTTTGCTGGTGAAGTGTAGTTTAATTTTGAATTACCTGAATGTGCGTTGACAGCAGCTGCTTCTGGGATTTACAGTCAGGACTTGAATACATATTTTCTAGTAGTTCTAGTTAGACTCGTGTATTCTACTTCTGGGTCAAGTAGGTTTTTATTAAGAGTGGGCAATACTGGGAATTTTGGTATTGATCTGATACCAAGTAAATACAGGGCTAGTATCGTTGATATCGATACTGATACTAATACTTTTTACTTGAAATGTCATGATCATTAATAATTTTGTGATTTTGCCTTTAAGTTAGTTGATAATGACTAAGATAAAACACAGGACAAAGAGTTTAGGCGAATAAACGTGTTTTTTTTTTTTTTATTAACTAACTACAATATAAAACAATTTAACAGTATAAAAATAACAAAATAGTTTACCTGTTACTACACAAAATTGTTTAAGAGAAAGTCACTAGTGCAAAATAACTAAAAAGCAACAATGTAACAAAAAATATAAACATAACAATGTCAACAACACAACAAAAAATATTTTACAATACAATGTTATGAGTCTGTGCTCTCCGCTCTGCGGGGGGGGGCGGGGGTGCGCACAGACCAACTTTGAGAGAACCTGCACTTGCATGAACTCTGTGAGGAAATTCGAGTAATTTGTTGGACATACTGAAGAGAAACTGCAACAAAAGTATCAATCTCATCACGTTACTATTGATCTGATACCGATACTCACCTTGGTATCAGTACTATTGGTATTTAGATCCATACGCCCAGCCCTACTTTTTATTTATTTGTTGCACTTAATCCATGAATATCCTTGTTGTGGGATCAATCAAGTTTCATCTTATTTTATCTAGTCTCCAGCTTCTGTTGTCCAGGTTCTGTCATGTTTCCATCATACAAACTCCATGCCTTGTGTCTGATTTCTTCTACTCCCCTGTTTTTCATGGTTTTTTCCTTACCTACTGTCCACAAACTCAACAAGGATTAGTCCTTAGTGTCACTGTCATGTGTCATATGTTCTCACCACTATAACCATATTCTTTCCCATTTTGTGACCATTACCATAACACCTGATCAATAATGGAGCTTACTGAAAAGCTATTTGATTAAAAAAACAAAACAAAACAGTGACTTTACTGACATATTACTGAGAAACCAAGTAAAAATATTAATGTTGCTACTTAAATAAATAAATATTTAAAAGAAAACAACAACAAAACAATAAAATGCTTGAGTTTTTGGCTTGCATGTTCATCTGCATTGAAGTTTGTCACACAGGGATAAGAACTTCATGATGCATTCAGGTGCACATCATATACTATGGAGTCTCTATCTTTATCTTTGTTTTGCTAAGTGGATCTCATAAATGCAGACATCTAAATTTGATTGGTCACAAAGATTGTTTAATATGTCTGTTTTTTTTCTTCTAATTTTCCCTTGTCTACTGTATCTATTATCCCTTTGTTCATCTCTAATAAAATACCGCTACTACTACTACTACTACTAATAATAATAATAATGGGATGTTTCGGCAGAATAAAGTCATGGGAGAGAAAACTTAGGTCGCACTTCTTGGGTCCCAACATACCGCACGACTACGAGAAAGGTTCAAGGTGACTTTATTTGTACCCGTGGGTAGATTTGTTCTGCAGCAAGCTCTCGCTCACTGCCGGTCGCTGCGTGCGCATGTGCCCAACACAAATCCTTTGAAAGAATTACAGTGAAGATAATGCAAGCCCATACATCACATGCATAAGACATTATAAACACAGTACATGTGGTCACGTGATTGAACTTTTTCAATGGATTTGGTTGTGGGAGGGCTCAGGAAGAGAAGAAGGCAGTTTTCTTAGCTTTCAGTGACCACATGTGTACAACAGCACAGACTCTACGGCAACAGCACAGACCCTTCAGTCATGGTGCCAAACTGAAACATTCCTCCACCCAATCAACTCAGCAACTCTGCCCCCATAGGCACACATGAGTCACATGACTATACAACACATAACAGGAACTAGCTTTTAACGTATATTTTCAACATGCAAAGTAGCGCACTGTCACATGACTCAGCAACACAGCAAACCACGCAAGTCACATGACTCAGCACAAACTGTCCCCACAAGGCGATCAGTGTGGCTCGCTACAATAATAACAAGAAAAGCACTCGGAGAGCGCAGACCTCTGCCAAGGTAGATCAGTGCGACCACCCCCCCCCCCGATCACCACCAAAATTGAATCATTTGTTCCTTGTGCCAGTATCAACATTTCCTGAAATTTTCATCCAAATCCATCCATAACTTTTTGAGTTATCTTGCTAACAAACAAACAAACAAACAAACAAACAAACAAACAAACAAACACACACACACACAAAGCAAAGTGATCACAATACCTCTTTGGCAGAGGTAATAATAATAAATTTATTTATGGGTTCACTTTTGTCACTCAAGGACACCTTACAAAGCTTTTAAATACAATGATGTTTGAGGATAAGTTCAAGTAAATATTTCAAAAGTGCGAGAAAAAAGTATCGACAATAATAACAAGAAAAGCACTCTGAGAGAGCAGACCTCTGCCAAGACAGATCTGTCACCACCCCACACACCCACCGATCACCACCAAAATTTAATCATTTGTTCCTTGTGCCAGTATCAATATTTCCTGAAAATTTCATGAAAATCCATCCATAACTTTTTGAGTTATCTTGCTAACAAACAAACAAACAAACAATCAAACAAACACACAAACAAACACGCAAAGCAAAGTGATCACAACACCTCCTGGTGGGGGTAATAATAATCATCATCATCTTCGTAAAATAGCTGAATAAATGACCAGAGACCTGATATGCCATTTTAAAGATTGGTTCTGAGGAGTTGAATGTGGGAAAACCATCAATGTTATGAATGTCTTATGGAAAAGAGTTACAAAGGTCAGGGGCAGGACGACTGATGGCTGTGAAACCCATAGAGAGACGAGTGGGCAGAACGCATGGAGAGAAGAAAGGAAGAAAAAGATCTGAAAGTATGGGAGGGTACATGAATCTGAGGGTCTTTGGAGTGTGAGGAACAACGTTTTAGTTTTTGCCTTATTTCTGAGTTTGTTCCCTAGGGGTCACCATATGATGCTGCGTTCAAGAAACTGCTTCAGTGTTCTAAGCGTTTCTAAGCAGAGTAACAGCATTCATTTTTCACTAAAGCAGTGGTTCTCAAACTTCTTCCCCCTTTGTAGGAGAAAAAATGTGCTTATTTATTTCTTCAGCTCCTGCCACATTCGTCAGGAATCATCCTATTTTCTTGTCTTGAATTTTGGTGGTGAATCATTGTTAATATTGGCCAATGTTATCTTGAAACGTTGCATGTTTTTCTTATCTCCCCAGTAAGATGAAAATTCTCCAAACCTACACTCTTTGTCTAGTTAAGTCAGAAATCACCATAGCAGAGGATTTGTTTGTTGTCCACCCTTAAAAGGAGTTCAGGGTGATCTGACACCAAAACATTAGTTCCGCCTGACACATGTTCTGACCTGTTGAAAAAACTAAAATAAATCTATCCATGAGTGATCTCACACCACCAAAGTGTCCAGTGAAACAGAACTTGGATCTGGACTGGATAGAACATAAAAAAAGTGCTTCAGAGAATTGCCATGATTTAAACAAACTTTAAAAATGCAAACAATCAAAACAAACACTGCACTCGGTAACACTAAACAATATAACTATATGGACTTCACAGTTCTATGGTAACAATCAGAGTCAATTGTGTCTAAAACCAAACAATGAAGGTGAAGGATCAAGAGAAGGTAAAGGATTAATAATAAACTAGAGGGGTGTTCAGTGAGTGCAAACCTCCCACTCCACCTCCACAACCCTCTAATGTTTTGTTGGTTTGTTTGTCCATCAGCAAGATTATGACAAAACCTCTGCACTAATTTCGATGAAACTCAGTGGAAAAGTACAGAGTGAACAAAAGGACAAAGCCATTAAATTTTGGAGCACATCCAGGCCAAATGAAGGAGGAAATGATTCATTCACCAGCTCTGATGAGTGAAGGAAGGAGTGAGAGGAGAGAAAGGACACTGCTGAAAGAGAACAGAGTGACAGTGAGTGATGCCCTCCTCCCCTCCCCCCCCAACCAGAGTGGGAAGTAAACAAGTTTCAACACATAAATATTTAAATGTTTCATTAGATTCTGTCTCGTGAGGAGACTGAGGAGGGCTTGGGGATTTAGCTCCTGCAGCAGCAAAGTCAAACCCAGTCAAAGACAAATTCATTCTGTCAGGGAGAACACAAAGCCTTTAGAGATGGTGAATTATCGACATCCATATGCAAAGGCACTATCGGCTTTACAACAGGTTATCAGTATGGTTTATATTTGTTTTTAACCCATAGAGACCCAAACAGCCAGTGACAAAAACCATCTACAGATATAAACTGTTTAATACATGTTGATCCATTAATTCTATTAATACGTGTGTAGAAGCCTATAATGTAATAACAACCGATAACGTAATTTTTAAAAAATGTAATAGGCCAAAGACTGGCCAATAACATAATAAAAGTCCTGAACCGATGACATAATAACTTTTGGCCAATAACATTATAACTTATTATGTTATTGGCTGGTTATTATGTTATTGGCCTGGCAAAAAAAAAAAAATTCTTTGTTTGATGCTGAAGTTCAATCTATGACCAACACATTGCCAGCATCTCTCCCCATGTCGGTCAATGAGCCTCCATAGCTACCCACAAAAGTCCTATCAATGATCATTGCCTATTCTCTACATTGAGACATGTCCATGCTGGGAACATTCAACCACATCTTAGTCTTGTTCCGCTACCTAGCTGCACCATTTCATCCCCATATTTACATCAGAGAGAGACTTGCAGAGAATTTGAAACTTGACAAAAGTAACTGTTTCATAAGCATTATGATTTTTTTTTTTTTTTTTTACCAGGCAAATAACGTAATAAGTTATTAAGTCATTGGCCAAAGTTATTACATTATTGCTTCAGGATTTTTATTACGTTATTGGCCAGATATTATGTTTTTGGCTTACATTTTAAAAATGGCAAATTGATTGCGTTATCAGCCATTATTACGTTATCAGCTGTTATTACATTATTGGCTTCTACATATGTACAAACAATTGGTGTAAAATACAGTTTGTCTTCTTTTCATGGTCATCAGATATGACCCATTTGGACGTTCAGAGGCTCTGTAGTGAATGTGGAAACCCTGTCATCAGGGCTGTTTCAAGATAGCTGGGGGCCCTAGGCAAGAAAGTAAAGTGAGGTCCCTAATATGCGAAGATGTGGTGGTCGAATCACCGAAGAAGAAAAATAAAATCCAGATGCGATTTCCTGTTTTCTGGTGCATTTAATGAGTCATGAATTACTCTGTATTACGCAACACAGAGTATCCACCAGAGTGTAGTAAAGGACTCAGTGTCTTCAATTAGGCATTGTTGATGGGAATGACACAAACTGTCACTATCAGTTGGTGCTGACAGAAATTTAAGCAAAGCACCTAAAAAAAGTAAAAAAAAAAAAAAAAAAAAAAAAAAAAAAAAGAAAGGCATTTGGTGAGTAGGTTTACTTTTGTCCTTATTCTAGAAGTATATGATTAAAGTGCGGAGGATTTGATAGTAACTTTGCAGGAGAAGAACTTCACTTCCCATAATGCACCAAAATGTAACGTCAGACCTCATCGGCAAAACTACCTGAGCACATGGTGCAAAGTGTTGTGATGTGTTGATGGGCAAGTGTGGGAAATATAGATAATTACAGAGTTTAAAATGTAGGATTGGGATTACATGGTTCACAGACATGGTTCACAGACACCGCCATTCATTTTTTGGATGTATTTGAATATTCTGAATATTTGATGATTTTGAAAAGTGTTGTAATTTCCTAATTATCCTCATTGTTCCTGAACGCCTCATGTATTGTTTACGTGTGCCTCCTTGAACGTGAACAGAACTCAGTTCCGCAGTGAGGGCACAGAGCTGATGTGAGGGACTGAACTAATGTTGGACTGAGAATACAAACTTTTGCTGCAGTCCTACTCTAGTCCTCTTCTGTGCCTAAACCAGCTGACACACAAGGAACAGACGTATGGATGAGACGGACAAACGCAATGGAAAAGGGACATTTTTCTCCTAATGGGATGGACAGATCACCAATGGAAATGGGCAGCTAACTGAAAATGTCCATGGAACTGGATGGATTATTTGTCCAAACTGGATGGGATTCATAGGACCAGACGATTTAGTTTGGAATAAAGTTGTGTGGGTGACCGCAGCAGGAGCAGACAACCGTCCAGAGTAAGTGAAAACACTTCAGTAGGCTTAGCTTTGGCTTTTCAGGACAGCATTACTGTTAATGCTGTCGTACTTCGGTCCTCCACATCCAAATGATTTAACTCCAAAGAAGTTTTGGAACGCTGTACAACAGTAGAAAAGGCCGATGGAGAAGTTGTGTTTATTGTCTCCTTAAATTCTTCAACAGAACACAGTTGTGTTGTGTGTATATGATTAGGTCTTGAACTGAATCCTCTCCCTCTCATGCTAACATCTATCTGTGTGTTTGGTCACTGATGTGAGGGCTTTTGTTCACACACTTTCAAACATATCACACAGTTGTAGCCTATTTGGAGAAAACAATGTTTTACTTAATACTTACCGCTGTGTCGTTGGCGTTTTTCCTCTTCTTCTTTCTTTTTTTGTCTTTTTTCAAACCCTGAAGGGTAGGAGCGCTTCATCACTGATGTTCTTTTAAAATGGCTGCCGCCGTGCTCAGTGTGGACAGACCGTTTGTTCCTCCACTGACAGCAGGTGGGGGGTGTGATGGGGGGTGCGCGAGGGCGGAGGTCACTTCTACATGACCCTCATAGTGTTTGTCATTGCATAGGGGGAATCCCTCTTGTTTGGGGGCCCAGTCACAAAACAGTACAGGAGAGGGTTAGCGCTGCCTCACTGTGGTGGTTTGTTTACAATGGGTGGTTTTTAATAAGGTGTACAGATAAATGACCATGCGGCCATCGGGGGCCCTCTTCAGCGAGGGGACCCTAGGCAGCTGCCTACCTTGCCTACGTCATCCCGGCGGCTCTGCCCATCATCCTCTACAACATTGATTCACCAGTAAAACCCATGAAGTTGGATCAATGACAGTGGATGGACACACTTGTTTTTAAATTCAGATAGCAAAATATTTGCTGAAAAAGTAACTTTTTCCTAATTTTTCTTAAGTTTTGATTTAAGTAGCTTTGAAGTTACTCTGAGTTTTCATGAACATCTATATGTTCTGTGAATTAAATATAGGAAAATACATGATTTACACTAAAAAAATGCAAATTACAGAGGATAATATTATAAAAAAAAAAAGGTGATAAATCAGCAAAGAAAGCTAGAAAAAGAGAAAAATTCATTTGGGAACTGCCACAAAAGTAGCACTGGTCTTTATGGGTTAATGAGTGGTTTCTGTGTGTCTTATAAGTGCATACCTGTCAGAGGAGCCTTATTGCCGTGGTACTAGTTGTTTTTGTGGCTAAACCTCATGAAACATTTATGTTAGCCCTGTCTTATGATCCGTCAAAAGGTAATTATATACATAGATTTTTTTTTTTTAGCATTATGTGTGGCCTTTGTCCTGATGGAGACAAAAGCACTAGTCCAACAATCATACACAGTATTCCATGGGTGGTGTACATTTTTATAGGTTAACCCATGAGTTAGACTATATGGAAAGTCGTTTTGTTTTTATTGACTGTTGGATTGTTACAGAAGATAAGCACTGCATCAACAAGTTTTTGATACTTCCGCATTTAATTTGGCGAGAAAATCATCATAAATAACCAAATGGATGAGCTTTGAAGTGTAAATGCCATCATAAAATATAAAATACTAATGTAAAGCAAAATACAATATGTTTGCATGATGTTGGGGTGGCCATGGCTCAGGAGGTAAGTCATCCAATAACCAGAGGGTTGGCGGTTCAAATCCTGCTCTGTCCTAGTCATGTGCTGTTGTGTCCTTGGGCAAGACACTTCACCCACCTTGCCTCCACCTTGCCTCCAGTGCTGCTACTCACACTGGCGTATGAATGTGTGTGAATGTTTGGTGGTGGTCGGAGAGGCCATTGGCGTGGATTGGCAGCTGTGGGTACAGATGTAGTTTACCACCACCAGAGAGTGAACGTGTGAATGAATGAACAAATAATGGAACCAATGTAGACGCTTTGAGTATGCGTAAATAGAAAAGCGCTATGTAAATCTAGTCCGTTATTATTATGTTGATATCAACACTGCTAAGCTATCAACTACTGATCTTAATTCACCCTTTCTTCTTGTCATGACCTGATTTATGTAACTGGTGAATAGAATGGATACAGGACTAATGAGTCAATCACTTTTGCTTTCTTTGTGACAATGGTTCATGTTGCTTGTCAACCTCTATAGTCTTATTTAACCACTTGGTAGCATGTGTCATTTTTATCATGCACTGTCAAAGGGTCAAATGTACCCATAGCTAATTTTCATAAAACTGTCCTGGTTCCGAAGTGGGATGTTTACTTTTATATTATAGAAAAAAAAATCTAAATCTCAGAAGCTTGTTTTAGCAGTTCTTATTTCAGACATCTAACCAAAACCTTACTGGTTTCAAGATGAGAGAACAAAATGCTAAGTCACTTCATTTTGCAGCACTGTATTGAGTGTCAAGCACAATGGAGAGGAAACGTGTTGTAGTGACTTTTCAGACCCTCTTACCATTTTTTTTTTTTCCCCTAGAAACACCTGATCTCATGATTTTTTCAGTCAGATTTGATTTACCTCAGTGAAAATGAACAGACACAGGATGAGCAGCTTCCAGCTCAGTTGAAAACTAAACAAAATTACAAAAAAGGTTATTAAAGACTGTTTATTTATATTATTTATACATTTTTTAATGCAAAATACATGTTTCACATATGTATAAATGGTTATGGAATGAACATCTTGAACATGACCACATTTAGGGTGTGATTTAAGCCATGGATACACGTAGCCAGGAAATTATAGAAACAGATATTTTCCCACCTCAATTTTCACTAATAACATTGCAGACATTGGATTTTCAGAAAAGTTTCCATCTACACAAACCCACATTTACCCCTGTACACACACACATACATACAAAAAAACAGAGTTTTCCAATATCTCCATTTTGGTTGAAAAATGCATGAGAAAATATGAGTTTTTCCAGAAACCTTTTTTACATTTACACATGGCAACAATCTAAGAATGAAGACACTGCTTGAGGGTTTAGCTAGTGTCTATTGAAGATGGTTGTCCATTCTGTCTGCCTACAAAAAGTATGTAACGGTTGTTGAGCTAAAAAAAAAAAAAGGAACCTTTAAAGGGACAAAAGTGGACATGTACTAAAATATCATGCATCAAGACACTGAAATAATTATGATACTGACTATTGATGTTTTTGTTTCTGTGAAATGTGAGAGTTTTGGCTTGTTCCATTAACCTTTCAGTACTTGGTTCCTTGGCTACATTTGATTTTTCATTGTTCTTATATTTTACCCATACTTTTTGATAAAACCAATAGCATTCCAATTTCTGCCTTGCAAGTATCAGTGGAGGTATGTTATAAACTAAAGTGGGAAACTTTTGCAGATGTTAAAAAAACTAATGAAGTTGAGTTTAATGTAATAAAAAGAAATGTATGAAACATTCAAAAGATCGTACTCTTCTGAGAAATAAAAAGCTCTAAAAAATAGACATGAGTAAATGCACCACACATCTCAACTTTTCAAATATTGACAACCTGAGTCTCACTCAACATCTTCGTCTAGACATCTTCTCCCTTTGCAACAGTTGTTTACAAAGTATGAATCCTGGTTAAATGTTACAAAACAGCTGAAAACCTAACTGAACCCTGCCAACTCTTAAAAATAAAAAAAAAAACAAAACCATTTAAGCACTTGTAAAACTAAAACAAACTAAAAATAAGAAATATATATTCCTAATGCATATGAAGATTAGACAGTTTTATTTACAGTGTTGAATTTGCTTCCCTATTAAATATTTCTCCATTTGGTTGCCTCCTCCAACTCAGTCTTACGTTATGATTGATCCCATGTTCACTCATTTGTCTCTCCATCTGCAAAACAGAAAACACTGTGATGACACCAGTTGCCTGATGTGTATTAGCTTAAACAACAAAGCCAAATGGATTGAACTTTACCAAAATTTGATAGGTCACGTCCCTGTATTTTTTGGACTCAGTTTTTTGCAACCAAATAACTAAGCAACACTGTCCACAACTACAGCAGCAGCAACATGAAACAAAGACAAATTGTCCAAAGTGAAGGCATTTTTACAAGAGAAATTAATTTGTGGAGCTTTTCCTCTTTTTACACAGTAAAACAAACCAATATGTAAAACCTTTATTGGGCAAATAGAAACAAAGTAAATACAAGAGGAAAGTCCTGCCTTTTAAACTAACCTCTACTATTATTAGTCACTGCAGTTTGCATGCTGAGCTGCACCTCAGAATGCAGAGAAAAAGTGGTTTCAGAGGTTCAGACCTGAGGAGTTCACCCAGTAGTTGGGTCATTTCTCATTCCCTTAGAGCAGGGGTGTCAAACTCATTTTAGTTCAGGGGGAATTTTACTGGTCTGATCTACTTGGGCTCATATTGGTCTGTACATGTAACCTGGACTAAAATAATTTTAACATCCTTTACTCTTAATATTCAGTGTAAATTTTGCATGTCACAAATTCATCCCACAGGCTGAATTGGACCCTTTGGTGGCCTAGTTTTGGCCCACGGGCCGCATGTCTGGCACCCCAGCCTTAGAGTTTGTTTGGAATTATTTGGAAACTACAGGTGGAACTGATTTTTTTTATTTTTTTTTGGCTCAGGAAGGTTCCTAACTGAGTGAAATGACTCTGTATTTCTCTGTCAGCCATGATAAGAGCCATCGAAATTCTCCGGTCACTTCCCAATCTCAAGGAGCGATCCTTCAAAGATTCATTTACATAAAAGATCATTTACATCATCAGATTTCACTGTTCTAAGGCCCATGATCACTCTAAGTTTCCAAACTTTTTTGGCTCATGACCCCATTTTAACATCCCAAATTTCTGACGACCCCAGACATTCAAAACGGAGACTTTTTTTTTGCTAAAATCAATTTGTTTTTGATCATGTAACAGTTTACTATACTATGTTGCAAACAAATGTTAATTTTAGACGACATTTAGTCTATATAATGTATAATATTATGGACGGAGGCAGAAAAGCCAGGTGTAGATTACTGCACAAAGTGAGAATTTGATTTTCCTTGGTCAGGATATGTACAGTCAGTCCAGCTTGGATTTACAAGGCTGACAATTAATACTGAGCAAACAAGAACTCAAACTATGAATTATGAAAGAGCTGCAGCATCTGAAACTGACCACAATGAACATTTGAAAGATAAACAGAACCACAGTGCTTCAGTTTCAGCTTCAGAGTTTGTCATGTCTTTTATGGATTGGGACTGTGTCTCTCAACTCACCATATATTATTTTATTAGTAAGTTGTTGTTTTTTTTTATCAATTACTAGAATTTTCAGGTGACCCCATTTGAATTCCAGGTGACTCCACAAACCCAAGGTTGAAAAACACTGCTCTAAGGACTGAGATTTTCCTTTGGAGAAGTTTCAACAATGCATTCATGGATGGTCAGTGTCCTCAGCACTGTTTAACCCTTCATCAGGGAAGTGACTATTTTTGGTCATTTCTGTACACATTACAAGACAGTGACAGCAACAGTTACAGTGAAGCAACAATCTCAGGTCCAGGTCTCAGATGCTCTCTACCTCTTCTAGTTGTCTGGGTCCACTTTCAACAGCAATTACTGTGTTCACACCAGACCAAATGAACTGCACCAAAGGGATCAAAGAGTTCTGGACTGAAAAATCGTTCGACCCAGAGAATGAATGTGACTTACAGCCTTCAAAACAGCCTCAGACACCAAGGGATCATTCAGGTCAACAGATCCTTCTGGCTTCAACACAACTTTTAACAGCGTTTCTCTGCGAACTGTACAAGATTGAGAAAAGGGTCAATTATATGCAGTTATGTAACTCTATACAAACAAAAACCATTTAAAGGTGGGGTGGGAGATTTTTTCCTGGAGCATTTTTTGCTATATTACTTAAAATCCCCCTCACACCCCAATTACAACCAATTAATTAAATGCTCTAACACAAAAATTAAAAAAAAATTAGTCACTTGTGGAACTGACAAAACTGAAAAAACACCATCCAATCATTTTGAGTGCCCAATTTAAATGGTGATATGTCTATCAAACTCAACTGCCATTTGTCCCTCCCCCCTCTGCGCGTGCCCCTCTTTGTGCATGAATCGTGCGTTCTCAGAGGCTTGGAGCACTGGTACAGGAAACGAAGCCAGAGCCAGGGCTTAGCTATATTAGCTATATTAGGACGGAAAGTTCACCGGCAAACTGTTTTATCACTAACATAAATCACTAAGAAGTGTTTCGTTAGCCAGATAGGTATGAACTGGGGCTGTTCTGTAAGAGCGGGGGTGTTGGAGGAGACTGAATGAGGTATGCATGGACCTGGGCCCGGAGCCTGGCGAATTGTTGCTGTGCAGCGCTCGTGAACCCTCGGGAACAAGCATATGCGCATGCCAGTACTCTGGAGGCATGGTTTCGGGGGGATGTCTGAAGAAAGGGGTTTGGACTTTTGAATTGAGTATTTTCAAAATGTAGCTTGCTCGAACCATTTTTCTATGATCTCCTACCCCACCTTTAACTATAATGAATAGAAAAAAGTATTGTAAGAAACATGGGACCAAACTTCCTCAGTTCATACTTTTGACAAGAATGAGAAAAACTGTTTAATGGATTGTAAAGTTTGATATGAAAATTTAATATTTGATTGCTTACCTGAACAGATAAATGACAATTCAAGAGCACAATCAGTATCACCCCATCCTTGCGCTGAAGCATACCCACAAAACTCATTTCCCTGTTGGTTTCTCGGCTCCGTTGATCTCCATGCAGTGAATTCAAAGTTACTCTGGTCCGACCACTTCCACGAATCTCTTGACAGACCAATCCAATACGCTATGCCACTGTTGATCACACTGAAAATCCTGTCCTTCTCTTGCTGGTCTCTAATACTGGCCAAGTCAGTGTAATGCTTCCTGCAGTAAGTCTGACTCTGGAGCCAGTTCAAGCGAGTGCTGCCTATTATGTAGGTGTCAGTGTGTTCTGAAATAATACATCAAATACACATTAATGTCAAATTTGTAATTGTAAAATATTTAACACTGTGTGAAATGTTCAGAAAGTCTAACATGTTTACTGGAAACAACAATTCATGTATTGAACATCCACAGTTTCATATGACCATTACCTAAAAATGTAAATTTGGATGAACTTTTGTTTCAGCTTCAAACAGAGGAAATGTAAGGCCAAATTGCACATATTAGGCTATGTTCACAGTGCGGGCAAATGTGGCCCAAATTTGATTGTTTTGCCCATATGTGACCTGTATCCAATCTGTTAAAGACAGTATGAACAGCACAAATCTGATTTTTTCAAATCTGACCCAGGCTACTTTCATATGTGGTCCTAAATCCAATACGTATCGGATATTTTGCAATGCGACTTCAGTCTGAACGGCCAGGTTGCATTTATCCGACCTTTACGTCACTGAAATGTGTCCTGGGAGTGTCACTTCCGTAAACACAATGCGTGTCTGTGTGGTCACGTATTACACAAGGACCTCTTTTGCGCATGCGGGTCACTTCAGGGTCACATTCAGTTCATACTCAAAACTGAAAGTCGCATTTAATGTGTAATATGAACAAGCACACAAAAAAAATCTGATTTCACCCAAAAATCAGAATTGTGCAAGACCTGCTGTCTGAACATAGTCTTAGACTTCAGCTGAAAGGGTACATCATCTAGTTTTGTTGTTGTCATAATAAAATTAGTGTTAGTCAAGACCAACTTAAAAAAATTAAGTCACAACAAAGACCCAAGTGAATTGATGCCAAGGCATGGGTGAAATTTGAAGAGGTTCAGATCAAGTCAAGTCCAGGTGAAATACACAGCAGGGCATTGTTTATCATAAGCAAAAATATTACTCAGAATCAGCGGTGCACCACTTGTTTCCTTGTCCACTCATTCTCTGGTTACATTAATAAATATACGTATGTTAAGGTACAGTGTAAGTTGCACACTTAGCTAGGTGGCAGAAAGTTAGGATGCAACTGAAAGTAACACCCTGAAACATGCAGTACATACATGGATGTATAATATGTATGACGAACATTTACTAAATGTCTTGTCATTTACAAAACCTTTCATTATTATTCCCTAATTTGCCTGCTCAGTAAGTGAAGCATGGCAGATTTTGCATACTGTTTACTTTTAGTTACCCTAGTTCCACATTAACTCTTTGTGAGTTACTTTAGTTAATATTATAATGCAGTGGGCTGATACTTCCTCCTGAGAGCCACACCTTTTCCAAAATATCATATTACAAATAAGTCTGGTAGTCTTTTAGATGCTATTTATCCTATTATTGTGTATATATTTTTATCAGTTTTAGTATATCTTATATTTATTCTTATTTTTACTAGTTTTCGCATATCTTGTATTTTATCTATCACTCTGTATGACACTTAGCTTAAATGTGCTATAAAAATTAACTTGACCTTGACTTAAGTCAAGTTGGTTGTAACTGAATCAGGAAGTTTTACATCAAGTCACATGTTAACACATAAATCATAAAATGCACATATAATTTTGTTTTAAGCTTGCAGTTTTGGTTTTCACTTGTCTTGACATTAAATCTCTTTGTTTATGGCGAGACAAGCTAAAATACAGAAGACGGGACAGCAATGTTCAAAATGTGATGGAAAAACTGTTCTGAACACCTGAGGATTTCCTTTAACTAGTGTTGTAGTACTCAAGTTTTTGGTTTTGTCTTTTTGTTTGTTTTGAGCTCTACAAGACTGGCATAAACATAATGAGATTCATAGAAAAAAAAAAAAAAAAAAAAACAGTTGTTGAACACTTACCATCATAGCACAGTGGGTTTCTAGCATTAAGGCACGAAATGTCAAACAGCTCACCACCTGAAAGTGCTGCACAATGTTCTCTACTTAAGTAGTTTTCTGTCCTGAATAACAGCCAGTCACTAAATCCATTTACCCCATCACGATACAGATAGGTATTGTCCAGAGACCACCTCCAGCTTTTAATATCATCATAATGTCCTATGAATACAGCGGAAATCTGCTCGTTGGCTAAGAATTGACTAATTTCCAGCCAGTCTTCAAGATTTTCTATGGTTGCCAGGTCGAGAAAATTCTCTCGACAATAACTCTGAGCTGCAGTCCATGTTTTTGATAGTGGCACGTAATAGTATTTCCCGGAAAACCCTAATGAAAGTTCCCCAAATCCTAAAAGGAGATAAATTATGTTTTAGTTTGAAGAACTTGTAGTCTAAGTTTAGATGATGAACAATAAACCAAATGAATGTCACTTACCGTGGAGCAGTAAGATTACAAATCCTGTCTTATACATCACTTCTTACTGTCAAATCGGATACCAAGTCTCTGCAGCAATACGCAGAAATGTAATCAGCAGACAAATACAACAACGTATTCATACAAGTCACTGAATGATCTCTGTATAGGTTTTCTCATGTCATTTCTTAGCTCATACCCCCACCTCTACTTTTAACGTGTCAGGAAGCTGACGACAAAATAGTCAACACTGAATATGATTTGCATATATTGACTCAACTTGCAAATATCAAGATATGGTTCATTTCTCAAGGGCTGCACAACCTTGAAACGTTGAAGAGCCACGTGATAATCGCTCATGAATACCAGATTCAAAGAGAACTGGTTTGTTTTGTCCAATCTCAACCTGTATTTTATTCACAGTAAAATATACAAAACATATCAAATGTTTAACACAAATGGACAATTTGAGAATAAAGATGGAAGGTAATTTTGAATTTGATGGCAGCATCATGAAAAGTGGGGACAAGGACGACAAAAGTGTAGAAAACTAAATGGTACCAAAAAAAAACAGCTCGAAGAACAGTTTGCAAATAATTATGTTAACTGACAACAGTTCAGTAACATAACTTGGGATAAAAAGAGCATCTCAGAGAATCCGTTTATCATTCGTTCTTTTCATATTCAATTGAGAATCCACAATCGGAAAATGAAAAAAATTACTCGTTATTTCATTATTCATGTACAAATCAAAAATCAAGAAACAAGTTGTTTTTCATTCTTTCGATTGTATGCACAAATTAAAAATTGTAAATAAGCAAATGGACCAGATGTTGGGTTTCATGTTGACATTTTTGATATCCGATTTGGTATGACCCAGAAGGTACTGACTTCTTTGTCAGTTACGCGAAGTGGCTTCTACTTAGATTGGCTACCATGGCCACACTGCATTAGACAAAACGGCAATACCTGGAAGAGCCTGCCAGTTTTATCAGTTGTCATGTCATCCTCCTTGAGAGAAACACGTTTGCTGCCTCTGAATAACATGACATTCTCCATTACTGCAGAATACATTAGGCAGAATACTAGCCAATCCACGATCGTCCAGCTCAACACACAAAGAAATCAGTAACTTCCGGGTCATACCAAATCGGATATCAGAAATGTCAACATGAAACCCGATATTTGGTGTTAAAACCCTGTTGATTCAACTCCAACGAGGCAAAACAGACCTCCGCAATCCATCTAATAAATCGAAACACTGCAGCTCTATGTACATAAAAATGTGGATGTGTTTCTTGTCAAAATATTGTAAAAATTTTGGTCCAAATTTTTGCACAAGTGTAGAGTTTGGAGTCAGACAACAAGAAAAAGCCATCACACACAGTCTAAGCCTCCAGAAACCAGAGAAAACTGAGAAGAGAAACTTAGTTTGACTGAAATTTGCCTGTATTTTATGAGCCTTGTCTTGAAATAAACATCAGCATTACATGTTTGTGTTGACAATCTGAAAACTTCACAACTTTGGGTTTATCAAGAAAGCATCATTTTAACTCCCTCTAAAATATTAAACATTTTCATTATTGTAATGTACATCTACTTATATGCCCACAGATGTGCAAAATGTTCAGAGAAAAAATAAGAAACAAAACTACTTCATTTCAGACTTTTCTCTCCTCAATTCTTCCTGTTACAAAGTACCCCAACAATCTACCTTCTTCTTAACCCTCTATTGGGCTAGCGGCAATTTTTGGTAATACTTTTTATCAAGTGCTGCTTGGATGTTTTATGGCAAGAGGAGGGAGACTGTGTTCACGCCAACCAACGAGGAGGTAAGTCTAGATGATGATGTCCAATAACACACTAAGGTTGAAATTTAGAATTTCAGAGTATTTCAATGAATGCCCTATAGAGAGTTAATGGTGTGGGAGACTTTCGGGATGAATTTTTCATCAAATCTGTAAAACCTCAGTCATAGCCTAAGTATCACGAATCTGCAAGTCTTTCTGTGATTACTCACCTGAATCTCTTGCATTACGGTGAACGATTTCGAAGTGCCATCCACCATAAACAAACCCCGTGTGTTTACATTCCGAACCGGGAAGTAACTCGGGCATCTTCGGAATTTTTTTGTTGCGACGTGCATTGTGGGAAACGGAGGCTTGCGCTGCTGCTGCAGGGAGGTTCACGCAACCGCCCGAGTTACTTCCCGGTTCGGAATGTAAATACATGTTTTGTTTATGGTGGATGGCACTTCGAAATTGTTCACCGTAATGCAAGAGATTCAGGTGAGTAATCACAGAAAGACTTACACATTCATGATACTTAGGCTGTGACTGAGGCTTTACAGATTTGATGAAAAATTCATCGCGAAAGTCTCCCGCACCTTTAAACTTTTATAGGACAAGTGACTATTTTTGTTAATTTACGCATACATTACAAGACAATGACAGCAACAGTTACAGTGAGGACAGTGAGTCAACAATCTCAGGTCCAATGTGGTCTGTAAGGTCCACCTCTGCATGAACAGTGAGTGTACCTGCTTTGTTAGGTATCATGAAGTAATGGTACTAATGTAAGGAATGATGTCCAAAGGGAGAATGTGGATGTGGACAGGGGTCTGGATCAGCACTTATGATGGTCTAATGTTCTACAAGTGATGTTCTAATGTTCTAAAATACATGTTCCTTTCACCTTACTTGTGTTTTTCTTGTATTGTTTGTGTATACTTTTTGGATTTTTTTTTTTTTTTCTTCTTTGCCATGCATGGGCAAGGAACCAAATATGGTAACTTCACTGACCTGGATTTTCTGATGAACAATAAAAAGTTGTACAAAAATTCACAAACAAAATAAAGTCTTGTTATGTCCAATAACACACTAAGGTTGACATTTTGAATTTCATAGTATAAAGGGTTAAAATCTGTGTTAACCTAATTTATGACAGTATGAGATCTTTTAGTAATGAGAGAATGAGGTTGCAGATGCAAGCGGCCTTAATGAGTATCCTTCGCAGGGTGGCCGTGCTCAGCCTTAGAGATAGGGTGAGGAGTTCGGACATCTGGGAGGGACTTGGAGTACAGCCGCTGATCCTCCATGTTGAGAGGAGCCACAGTTGAGGTGGTTCGGGCATCTACTGAGAATGACTCCTGAATGCCTCCCTGGGGAAATGTTTCGGGCATGTCCATCCGGGAGGAGACCTTGGGGCCGACCCAGGACATGCTGGAGGGATTGTACACTGCAAAAATGAAAATCTTACCAAGTGTATTTTTCTCATTTCTAGTCAAAATATCTCATCACACTTGAAATAAGACATAATCACCTAAAGAGTAACTTTTTAGTGAGATATAAGAACTTATTTTTTGACAATAGATCTTATTTCAAGAAGTCTTACGAAGATAATTTTCACTTGTTCCATTGGCAGATTTTTTAAAAACTTAATTCAAGATTTTTTTGCTTAATTCAAGCAAAAAAATCTGCCAATAGAACAAGTGAAAATTATCTCGGTGAGATTTCTTGAAATAAGATTTTCAAGATCTATTGTCTAAAAATAAGTTCTTATATCTCACTGAAAAGTTGCTCCTTAGGTGATTATGTCTTATTTTAAGTGTAATGAGATATTTTGACAAGAAATGAGAAAAATACACTTGGTAAGATTTAGTTTTTTGCAGTGTATCTCTGGGCTAGCCTGGGAACGTCTTGGGATTCCCCCAGAAGAGCTGGTGGAAGAGGCTGGAGAGAAGGCTGTCTGGGCTTCTTTGCTAAGGGTGCTGCCCCCAAGACCTGGACCCACGTAAGCAGATGAAGACAAGTACGAGATCTTTTAGTTCGTTAATTAGTTAAGTTCTTGTCATGGAAAATCTCAAATAGCTCATGATAACTTTGAGCTTGACTGTAATATATAACCAAAAATAATAATCACAAGCTCATCATAAATCATGGGGACCCTAGAGGACCTTCTATAGTCGTCAAACGTTTAGTGCTATAGTGGGTTCAATACACGTATCTCTACTCCTATGGAAATCCAGTTGTCTAATGATCCAGCCTCAGAACTGTCTGCCAATTGTTTCTGGTGGTGAAAGCGTCTTAAAACTAAATTACTACAGAATCAAACCATGCCCAGTTGTTGATTCTATATATGATAAATGATTGAGTATGGTCATTAGCGAGATAGCGCACTAAGCTCTCCACCGCTCTCCAAACTAATTGTGCTCTGCAAGGCTGGAAGTTCTTAGCAATCTGACTCAGGTAATTATTCTCCACTTTCATCTTGCATGAGTCTTAAAGCCACGCGCTGGAATGACCTGGCATTACTGCTAATCTGTCCTCCAAAGCTACAGCGCTCCTACTCTTTCTTCTCTAATAACATTCATTTGTTATCCTCTTCTCTCACACTATCAGTTGAGAGGAGATACTCTCTGTGGGTATTAGCCTAAAAAGTGAGGACCGGAGGACACAAGTCATCATTAGAGGATCACAATTGGTGGTAATCCTAATTCAAAGAGGACAGCAGCACTAGAAGGCAACCACCAGGACAAATCTATAGCGCAGTGTGTCTCCAAATGTTGGGATTATCTCAGAGTGCAGAGGCAAAGTACATTACAACAGTAAGTGGTATTTCTTACTATTATCAAAGTTTGCACGGAAGATTTTTACATTTTTGTTGATAAAGTAAACAGAATTATCTAAAGGAGATACTTTTTGCCACAACTTATTCCTCAGATCCCTGTAGGGGACTAAAAAAAAATAGAACTCACACTCTGTCAGGCTCTTGTTATGGTCTACCTCTCTGTTAAGATAGGATTTTTTTTTTGTGATTAAAAAGTATCTCTTAGATTGGGGATTTTTGTAGTGCACAGAATATAACAAAAACATTTTAGAGAAATAAAAGCGCTGAAGGCACATAATCAACTGAATGAGCACAGAAGTTGTAGCGCATATTAAGACTAAATAGAACAAACCAGCTGGGATTTCTACTAATGTTTGCTTCCTTTAGTTTTGATGATTCACTTAGATTATCAGTGGGCATTTGGCAGCAAAAACATCCCTATTAGAAAAAAAGATAAATATTCTCTGCAGAGGTGACACTATTAGAACTCTCTCTTTCTATCCAGAGTGGCTGAAAAAGCTTTACATTGAAGGTGGTACACTGCAAAAAAAGGGGTGTCTAAAAACAAGATAAAAACACTAAATCTGAGGAAAAAGGTACTCAAAACAAGTGAAATATCTGTCCATGCAGCAAGAAAATGTCACTTGACAAGATTTCTTGAATTAAGATTGTTAAATCTAGAAATAAACATGTCTACAGATGTATGAACACTTAAAATAAGAAATTAAATACATTATCTAACACTTCTAAATCTAACTTACTTTGTTTTTTATCTTGGTAAGAACCAAATAATGTGCAGTGTATGGTGGAAAATATATTTCCAGGTCAGAGTTTGGAAGAAATGTCGGTTAAAAAAGTCTGGGATGAGGAGACACAGGTACAGTTATTTACAGGATTTTACAAAATTTGGGGCTAATATAGTATGAATGTCTGCCATATCAAGTGTTGATTGATAGGTAGGATTAACATTTACTGGGATGGAGTTTCTGTTTATTGTGTCCTTTTTTTTGTAACAGACAACTCTATTGTAGTTGTTCGTAAGAATCTAAACTCAGAATATTTTACATCAAGTAAATGTTTCTATTTTGTGATGCAAGTGTTTAATGGAGTTTACTCGTTTATTGCACCCACATATAAAATGACCTCATCTACAGGGTGGGGAAGCAAAATTTACAATATTTTGAGGCAGGGATTGAAAGACAGTGTATGATGAATTAGTTTATTGAAAGTCATGAGAATTTATTTGCCACAAGAAAATTGACAATAGAAAATGTTTTTATTCTATGTGTCCTCCTTTCTCAATAACTGCCTTCACACGCTTCCTGAAACTTGTGCAAGTGTTCCTTAAATATTTGGGTGACAACTTCTCCCTTTCTTCTTTAATAGTATCTTCCAGACTTTCTCGTAATAGTTTTGCTCATAGTCATTCTCTTCTTTCCATTATAAACAGTCTTTATGGACACTCCAACTATTTTTGAAATCTCCTTTGGTGTGACGAGTGCATTCAGCAAATCACACACTCTTTGACGTTTGCTTTCCTGATTACTCATATGGGCAAAAGTTTCTGAAAAGGTATGGATAATAGTGTTAGGTATGATTACGACATCAATATATGTTTGGTTTCAAAACAATTGACGGAGTGTCTGCTGAGAAAAAACAACTAAATGTTCATTGTAAATTTTGCTTCCCCACCCTGTACAGTCGCAGAAAAAATCATTAGACCATGAAAAGTCATCAAAAACAATGGTTATGCAATCAAGTACTAACTCCTGTGTGTATCATGTGACTAAAACAGACAGAAAAGAAAACATGGAATGCCTAAAAGCACTGTTTTTGGCAGTACAGTGTCGTAACTATTGATGTAAGAACTGAAGTGATTTTGGTTATTATCAAGAAAACTTGGAAAATGGTTAGATATCAGCTCTGAAATTAAACTTTTATGAGCTATTTTTGTTGTTATCTTTGTATTTGTCCTAACAAATGTACCTTTAGTTGTACCAGGCATTAAAATGAACAAGTATGTGAAGAAAACAAGGGGTGGTCTAATAATTTTTTCCATGACTGTATATTAGCACCCCAAACCTCCATCTTCTTCTCCAACTACAGTCACTTACAGCGCTGAAAAAGAGAAGATGACAATAGCCATAACACAAACTTGTGGCGGCAAAATGGTGGAAATGCCTGTATTATGAATGTACGAGTTCTGAGGATTCCTCGTTGTCTGACAGCAGAGCTCTTATTGATAGAACAAAGGTATTGAGACTCAAGGAAAGTCATAATTTTTACCTCCGCCAAGGAACGGCAGAAGTTATGTTTTCATTTCATCTGGGTTTGTTTGTTTGTTTGTTTGTTTGTTAGCAAGATAACTTAAAAAAGTTATTGATGGAGTTGGATGAAATTTTCAGGAAATGTTGATACTGGCACAAGGAACAAATGATTAAATTTTGGTGGTGATCGGGGGGGCGGGGGGGCACTGATCTGGCTTGGCGGAGTGCTTTTCTAGTTTCTTTTTTGTGTTTAATCAGTTTATTCTGGAACACTTAATCACATGGCAGACAATCTTAGAGACAATCTTGCGAAAAGCCATGAAAACATGTTAATCTAGATATATTTCTAGATTTAAAATCAAGTTCTGGGAATCTCAAAACCTATATGACACTTAATTTCAGATGCAATAGTCACTGAGATATGTCAGGCTGGATCAAAGCGTTGGCCTCAGTAAGACACAGGCATAATGTAACTGCATGTACTGCTCTGACAAATAAATACATACACATACATACATACATACATACATACATACATACATGAATAAAATACGAGACAACTCCAGTTTTACAGATCTAAATCCCATGAAAACCTCTTGAAATGTGATGAAGAGAAAGCCATCAAACAAAGCCGATCTGCTTCTATATTTGTGCCAGGAGTGACATAAATCACCCAACAGCAATACTAAACACTGGTGGAGAACATGCCAAGACACATGGAGGCTGTGATTGCAATTTAGGGCTATTTGTCCATATATTAATTTTATGAACTGTCAGTAAATTAATACATTAGTATTGTGCTGTTTAAAAATGAATACAAACTTTTTTTTATTGAATGGACTCTGTGCACAGCCCCACTACTTCCTGAACTTCAGGTGGGTCCTTTATTTCCTGTCTTTCATTATTGGACACACTGATTAATCCAGGTGTGTCTGCTATTTCTTATTGTGACAACTGATTCATTAGGCACACCTGGATTAATCAGTGTGTCCAATAATGAAAGACAGGAAATAAAGGACCCACCTGAAGTTCAGGAAGTAGTGGGGCTGTGCACAGAGTCCATTATGTATGGTAAATTATTTAGTCTTAAAACACTGCATTTTTTTTTTTTTCCTTTTGGCTGGTTGTCATCTGTGGCAGCCTCTGAAACAGCAGGATTTCTTACTAATAGTTTCTACACATGCATGCTCATTGAAATACTCTGCAATTCAAAATTTCAACCTTAGCGTGTTATTGGACAATGGGTACGGTTACATGATGTTTTTTAAATCCGATTTATTTTTCCAGAAGAAATTAATCCAGAACTAAAGTACTTTCTCTTCTGTTTACATGGGAATGTTAAACCCGAATAAAGGTTTACATGAGAAACGTTTATTCGGTTCTCGCAGAGCCCTTCTGTTAGCTTAGCTTAGCATAATCACTGCATTTACATGGTCACACGTAGCCAGTTTTTTAAAGGTGATTTGTAGTCTTTTGTAAGTGATTTTGTGAAATCCGAGTCTCCCTAATTATTTCCTTAGATCCGTGACTTCCTGCACTCATACAATCTTGGGACTGTTGTGTTGACGGAAGTTGGAAAATCTTTTTGTTGGAAGGGATGCATGCGCTAAATTAGCTTTGCTTTACCATTTTAGCTTTGCTTTAGTTTTTATTTCCCAAGATTTTCTTAATGCAGTAAGTCATATCACCATGATTTGAGCCTCAATTTGTGATCATATTGACCCCACCGGACTAAAGTAATGATTAGGGAGAACTGAATTTCACAAAATCACTCATAAAATACTACAAATCACCTATAAAAGCCTGGCTACGTCTGACCATAGGAATGAAGCCATTATGCTAAGCTAGGCTAAGCTAAGCTAACGGAAGGGCTGCAAAAACAAGGCGATCAGCGCACTGCAGTGCAAACTGTTTTGCCCTCTTATTGAACTCATTAGTGCATGACAAATGAATGAATAAAAAAACAAGTGGTGAACTCTTCCTTCAGGGTTTTAGAGGCTGGTAGATCCCATCAGAATAGCCCACTGGAACGGTTTGGGTTGACTAGACTGCATTGCATATTCTTCCCCCAGCGCAGAATGTGTGCGTCATCACAACAGGACAAGACAACGAGCATGTGCAGAACGGCAGGAATAAAGTCCAAACGGAATAAAGGGTTTACATGTCCGAGGAATAATTTAGACTGGATTCAAAAGTGGATTAAACCAGTGACTTTAATCGGGTTTAAATTTAATTCCAACTTTTCTTTTTCAACTGGAATAAGGTGTTTACATGGGCATCTGAAATAGGATCTAACCTTTAATCAGATTAAACCAGGAATAATAGTTGTCATGTAAACACACAGATTGTCATCTAGGCTTACTTCCTTGTTGGTTGGCGTGTCAACAGTCTCCCTCCTCTTGCCATAAAACATGCAAGCAGCACTTCCTAAAAAGTAAACACATGCAATAAAACAACTGTTATAAGGTCATAAACTGACAAAAATCACTCATATTCACAATTCACAGCTTCAAAATCTCTATAAAATCTTTCTGAATCGCTGTACAGTGTTATAAAAACCAACATGCGTCTTGTCCTCACCAAGGCACGGGATTGGCCCCATATTTAATGTTTGCAGAAGTTACCAAAAATAGTCACTTGCTTGATAAAGGGTTAACGCTCCAGTTATAGTACTAGGAAACCGGTGATCTCCATTTTCTTCCAGAGCTGTAATGTTGTATAAAATCCACATTCATCATCATCATCATCTCATTTGTTTTCCTTTGATAAAATGAACAAAATGTGGCGTTATTCAGTATAAATTCGGAACCCCATCAGTATCCATGCACACACACAGATACACAGACACACAGCACATAGCAATCTCTCTGTATGACATCCATGCAATTACCTCCACACCAAATCATATCTTACATCTGCCATTTTACAGACATCAGGCGCCTGCAGCATCATGCATCCTATTCATGACAATTCCAATAATTTGTTTATGTGCAGATTTATCAGCATCTGTAGCTCCATTATTACACATTGTCACGACCCCCACCCCCCAACCCCCCCCAACAGAACCATAAATCAATTGCTATACAGTATTACTATGAATTATGTATTAGTTTCATGTGTTAGACTTTGTATGCTGCATGTGTGGTCTTACGCTTTAAAATATGTGGACTGCAGCAGAGGAATGCTAATGGACGTCTCTTCCGCTGCCCCTTGACAGTAGTTCATTCTGTGGTAATCATCGATTGTGATGTTCTTTGTTGCCAAAGGACACGCAGGCAGATGTACAGCATGGACATGGACATCACTGATAAACCCCCAGTAGGTCTGTGGTCACATTTGAGTGGCAAATTGTTATGCTCTCGCTCTGTTCAATTCAATTTCGGTCCAGTATTAAGCAATCTGTTCTCTCTGTAAGCATACTGAATACATTAAAGACAACACAGATAAATAATTGTCTGCTCTAATGTGTAATTGTGAACTGAGCTGTAGCCTTATATAGCACAATAATAGTTAAAACCAAAAACAAACCGTTAAATGAGGAAAAAGTCTAGAAATCCAATAAGCCGCTAATCCCTAAATATATTTCATTAAGTCATTTATAATTTATATATTATTACATTTCATGTTTAGTGTTTAACTGTCATTGCTGCCGTATAATATTTTATTTTTTCTTTTATTCCTACTGAGTCATAGTAATAAATTATGACATTTTCTGTAGATGATGTTTGAGTGCACATATGTTCATGCAATCAGTTCCTATGTGTAAAATGTACGAAGGAAATAGAGCTGAAATGTTGACACACATTATATTTTTAACCCTAAAGTGCCATTATAGAACAGTATAACAGAAATATATTGCGTTGTATACAAACGCTGCAATATTTGATCATAAATTCCATAATTCCCTCTCAGCATACTGTAGTTAAAGTGGTCTGAGAGGACATGAGACTCCTGTATCTATTCCTTGCTAGTGTTTTCAGGACGAAGACAGTCTACCTCAGTGTTTTTCAACCCTGGGGTCGGGACCCCATGTCACTTGGAATTCAAACAGGGTCGCTTGAAATTTCTAGTAATTGATAAAAAAAACACAAAAAAAACCAACCAAACAAAAAAAACAAACGTACTAATAAAAAATATATGGTGAGTTGAGAGAGACAATCACTACATAAAACACATGACAAGTTCTGAAGCTGAAACTGAAGCACTGTGGTACCGTTTATCTGTCAAATGTTCATTGTGGTCAGTTTCAGATGCTGCAGCTCTTTCATAATTCATAGTTTGAGTTATTGTTTGTTCAGTATTAATTGTCAGCCTTGTAAATCCAAGCTGGACTGACTGTACATATCCTGACCAAGGAAAATAAAATTCTCACTTTGTGCAGTAATCTACACCTGGCTTTTCTGCCTTCATCCATAATAATATACATTTTATAGCCTAAATATTGCCTAAAATTAACATTTATTTGTAACGTAGTATAGCAAACTATCACATGATCTGGAGTCGTAGAAATGTGTGATGTTAAAATGGGGTCACGAACCAAAAAAGGTTTGAAACCACTGGTCTACTCTGTAGTGCAGATTATGGCAATGTACAAGTGTTTTCAGGCAGGTAGGGGGTTAAATATGTTATTGACTCCTCTTGTTTCTGTCCCAACTTTGGAAAGTGGCTTCACTTTTCCATAAATGCTTGAAATGACACCAGGCTTTTCTTTTCTTTCTTCTGATTTCTGCTCCTCCAGCTTTAAAGTACACAGTGGTCTCCAAAAGTTTTGACAGTGACAAAAATGGACTCTTTACTAAATGTCATTTTTTTGCCAGTCTATGACTGGCTAGCCTATGAAAGTCATAACATTCTTTTAATAGTTAAAAAAAAAAAAAAAAGTCCAGTCTTGATATATGTGAAGCATGCACTGCAGTAAAAATAAAAGTTTCAGGGAAAAACAGCTTCTATGAAGCCAATAGGTAGTATTTAGTGTGATCTTCATTTGCACTCAACACTGTATGTCTTTAGACCTTATGTTCAGATTGAATGCATTAATTTTCTGATCATTTATACCAGGTTTCATTCAACATGTCAGATGTTTCTAACTGTGCTGCTTAATTTATGCACTAAACAGTGAATTTAACCCTTAGAACACCTTTAGTTCTGTTTTTTGTGTCTTTTGAGGCTGCGCACATATTTCCTGTTATTTTCTTGTTGGATCTGAAGAGGAGAAAATGAGAAATAAATTTGGATGCTCATTTCAACCCTGGAAAAACAACAAACCTAGAGGTGGCGCAAGACGTCAGAAACACATGGAAAACAATGGAATAAAATTGAAGCAGCAAACCTTCAAAAATTTGGTATCAATAATAAAGACTGGAAATTCAAACAACACAAGGCATACATTTTAGGATGATAATGAAAATGTAAATGAAAACACTGAATGCTTTCAGTGTCTTTTACTGAATTTGTCCCAATTTACATTTTACCACGTTCTTACACATTCATATGTAAATACAAATATTTTAATAGCTTGGCAAACTGGCTCTGCTCAAGTGTTTTTCCATTAAAATGGGGTGAGACACAAAATTAACACTGTTAAAAGAACAGTCCAAATAACATGCAACATAGTTCTAACATAGAACATGGCCCATAGTGCTGCTTTCATCAAAGACCACTTATTTCATCTTCATTTGTTCTACAACATGGCTGCGTTGTACGATCTTCCCACTCATCCATACGTTTACATATGAAGCCTAAAGCAGGGAGAGCAGCATCCTGACCCTCACAGGGAACAGAATAGAGCAGACATCAAAGATGATAATACAGCTTCATCACACTAGCTGTTAATTTGGTAAGTTTTGTTTTATTGACACTTTGCATCAAAACAAATCACCGCAAACTGCTGGAGTTATTCTCATGTCTTTTTCAACCCCATCTTCCTCTGTCATCACATGAAAAGGACCAGTCAGTCTGTAACCCACCCAAAAAAGTGTGACGTTAGAGTTCAGTTTAGGAGGTTGTCAGCTGGGAGCTTCTATGAAACTGGTCCCTAAAAGCAGGACATGGGGGCTAAAAATTCAAACCAGATGTAGACCAATGTTATGAAGCAAGTTTGGAAGCACTTTTTTAAAAATAAATATTTACTGAGATAAAAGAGAAACTATATTTCAGATAAAACACGTTTATATTATTTTTATACAACTTTTTATACGAAAATATGCATGTAACACGGGAAAAACAACACAAAAATTACGAGCTACTATTTTTTTGAATATCTTTTTTTCTCTCACAGGTACATTCTGGGAATTGAACTAATTATGCAAGGCAGAGTGTTTCACAAAAAAGACAGCTGTTGCAAAATCACTCACGATTTATTTGTGTTTAAATGGGCAGGTTCTGCATCTAATGTGAGTGGGCACGATGGGTTATGTGCGAAACTTAAAAACCGTTGATTCATAAAAAAAACCCACGTCTGTATTAGAAAAACCACTAGGATCCTCAAATTTAACACAGTGTCTTTACATATATATACATATACATACATACATACATATATATATATATATATATATATATATATATATATATATATATATGTATGTATTTATATATATATACAAGACTATTTCAAGCCATGTTTTCCAGACCAAATGACACATAGGTAGGGAAATATGTCTAAATTTCTCTTTTATTATTAGGTCGAAAAAGCTGGCAAAGTACCAGGTACCAAAATGAACCCAGTTTCATAGAGGCACCCAGGTCTGTTTGGCCCTGCTAGCGAACAGGACACCAGCAGGGTGGCTCGGTGCTGTTACGCCCTACTGTGAGGTTGCAATGGGGGGAAAAAACATTACGTCTGAAACAAACTTTTCCACCAGGTCACTTTTATGACCTGGTGGAAAAGTGCTCCATCAGCAACTCAGTCATCACGATAAAATGTTGGCATTGTACTTTTCTGCAAACTATGGGTCATATAATTTCAAGGCAATTTGTCATTGAAGGATCTGCTACTTTTGTGCCTTTCCTATGGTAGACAAGTCACCCCATCTCTGGTGGATGATGGACTTGACCTGAGACTTCTGGGCTGTTTCATCCTGACTAGCATTTTTTTTCCCAGTTTATTCAACAAAACCACTTTTATTAGGGTTACCTTTTAAAACACCATAGTTTGGCCTCAGTATTACTAAAATGAGTGTGAATATATATATATATATAGAGATATATAGATAGATATATAGATATATATCACATCTTAGCAGACTTTCTGTATATAAAACCAAGCGCTGATATCTTTCCTTAATCCTTTATTGAGTAAGCGACTATATTTGGTAATTTCAGCATACATTACAAGACAGGAACAGCAACAGTTCCAGTGAGGACAATGAGTCAACAATCTCAGGTACAATGTGGTCTACAGGGTCTGTAAGGTCCACCTCTGCATGAACAGTGAGTGTACCTGCTTTGTTAGGTACCATGAAGTAATGGTACTAATGTAAGGAATGATGTTCAAAGGGAGAATGTGGATGTGGACAGGGGTCTGGATCAGCACTTATGTTGGTGTAATGTTCTAAAAGTGATGTTCTAATGTTGTAAAATATATGTTTCTTTCACATTACATGTGTTTTTCTTGTACTTTTTATAATTACTTCTTGGATTTTAATTTTTTGCCACTTATGGGCAAGGAACCAAATATGGTAACTTAATTAACCTTGACTTTCTACACAACAATAAAAAAAAAAAGAAAAATTTCACAAAAGTAATAAAGTCTTGTTAGGTCCTCCAATAACAAGGAGGGTTTAAATTTTTCATTTCAGTGCACTTCTATGAGTGCCCGATAAAGGGTTAACCCTTTGATAGTGTCATGTCTGCTCCCAGACTGTGTCTGGATTTTGTCTGTCTTGTCTGTCTTTTCTGTTTTGTCTGTCATTTCCTGTTTTATTTTGTTAAGTTTCCCTCATGTGTCTTGTCTGGTGTCTGTACTTCCCCTCCTTGATTGTGTCACCTGTGTCTGATTACCTGACTCCACCCTGATGTGTTCCACCTGTGTCTAATTGTCTTCCCTCCCTCTTGTATATTTAAACCCTGTGTCTTCCCCTGTTTCTTTGCCAGTTTGTTGCTACACTCGTGTGCTTACTCACCAGCGTTTTTGGATCCTGTCTGCCTGTTGTGACCCATTTTGTCTACCGACCACCGATTCTGCCTGTTCCTGTTCTGCCTGCTCGTCTGTTTGTGACCTGGTTCGTTCATCCGACTTCTGATTCTACCTACTCCCTTTGATACCTCAGCCTCCAACGATTACCTGTGTGTTTTGACCCTCGCCTGGACTTTGACCGTGAGTAAGCCTGTCCCTCATGTCCCGTTGCCTTCTGTCTTGCTCTCCTGTGTATGACCTGGCCTGTTTTTTGACATCCCTCTGTTTTGCCCTAGTCGGGTTGCTGTCGGGATTACTCCGGCTCGGCCGTGCTGACCGCCCGCTGACCCCGCTCACAGCCCAGACGTTGAGTCCAGATACCCACGCCTTCACAGACGTGCTAGCTATTCTGTGTTGTATTTTTTTTCCCCTGTGATTGTGTTTAATAAACACTCAACTTTTCGTCTGTCTACTGGTCTCACATTTGGGTTCAGCCTCTGTACTAAGTCTGTTACAGATAGTACCTTCCAAGGTTATAATCGTTAACAAAAATGAACAAAATGATGAAAACTAAAATTGAAAAACATTTTCGTTAACTGAAATAAATAAAAACTCTAAAAGGAAAAAAAAAACAATAACTAACTGAAACTGTATTGTGAGCTTACAAAACTAACTAAAACGTCTAAAAATTATGGATAAAATTCCCTTCATTTTTGTCTTTGTCAATGTCAGATTGATATCAAATTGATTTATTTCACTCCAGCAATTTGAGCTGGTGACACCATACGACACTTAACAGTATGTCATGTCTGGTCACTGGTGGTTTCCAGTCGTCTTCTGGTCCTAACGCTACCTGGAACATACAGACTAAAGCTGGGACAAAGCAGCACAGTCCTGTCTGGGATTTACTTTAGTGATGCGTGGGGTCAGGGTTTTTTTTTTTTTTTTTTTTTGCGCTCACTGTGTGTGTGTGAGTGACAGAGACAGAGTGGAGCTGAATGACAGCATCAGACAGGTGTAAGCATCCAGGAAAAGACTGGAGAGTTTATCACCATGAAAAGGCCTTAACTGCACAGTTTAGAAGAGGAGGATAAAAACTAATCCAATTACAGAGGTATGGAACCTGTTATAATGTTAAAAAATGTTTGATGTTACTAGCTACAGCTAGCTGAATTAAAATGAAGCAAAGTTGGCTAATAATGGAACTGTAGATGATTAAGATATGAGATATCTGCTAAGGTGTTGTTTACTGATGATGAACTGGGTTATATATGTTTATAAGTGGTTTATATATGTTTCTATATGGTTTATATGTGCTTGTATACGGTTTACTGCTGGTTAGCTGGTTTACATATGTTTCTATCTGGTCAAACTGCTGGTTAGCTGGTTTATATATGTTTCTATCTGGTTTACTGCTGGCTGCTTTGTGCATCTCTTCACACGCTTTGCACATCTTCGCATTGTTTTCATGTAAGTGACATTGTGTATGGATCACCCCCCCCCCAACCTGCTATAGGGAATTTATACATTGTACTGTACATGTGTTTGTGTCTCTGCTCAGTCAATGAGCCGCCCTAACCCGACCCCCAAATAAAGTGTCCAGGGTAACCCGCTGATTCGCGCCTCACTAATTTCTTCGAATAGGATGGTGAGGAAGATAAAATATATGAAATAACTAAAACTAATACTAAAACTAAACTAAACTAAAACTAAGCATTCAGAAAAAAAACGATAACTACTAAAAACTAGCAAACCTGCTCTAAAAACTAATTAAAACTGAGTTAGAGAAAAAAAAAGTCAAAACTAATTAAAACTAAACTATAATTACAAATCCAAAATTATTATAACCGTGGTACCTTCTAGCAGACATAACAGAATATGACTGATTAAATCTTGGAAAATATAGACTGACCTGGATCCAGCTAAAGAAGGAGATATCAGACTGAAGATGTGGTAAGAGATGAGGATAAGTACCAGGTAACTGCACAAATTCTACAGGTTTCTTTCTCTACCAGAGAAGGTCTGGCAGTAGTGACAGAGAAGACCTGGGCTTTTAACTGTGGTAGATGAGATGATGAGCTGCTTGTGTACCAGTCTCCATGCTAACACTGCTATACCCTCATGGAACATAGACACATGGGTAAAGACGTGACTGGGAGACAAAAGGCTTAACAGCAACAAACACAAGGGAGACTAAAGGGAGCAAAAACACAGGGTCTGATATCTCATCTGTCAGGTCTGGTACCAGCTCAAATATGCTAAATTCATTCCAAAGGTATGTAGATTTAATGACCTGGGTTTACATTTACATGTTAACCCCTGAGAGAATCTTCATTGGAAATTAAAATATTGTTGCAAAATAAAGTCTTATAATTAGATATCAAGCTGATCCGTGTCTGAACACTCAAAACCACTCTAAGGTTTTAGAACCTGAAGGATTTTATGTGAAGCTTGGCTGCTGTGTTTTTGAGGTTACAGCCTACCTCTGTGCTGTCTGTCTGGATATTTCAGGCTGACCCTTTTTCACTTTGGAGTACATCCAATGATGACAGGAGGACTTGGCAATACGACCTGGCAATTCTATTTTTTTCTTAATACTTGTGCCGCAATCTTGACCAAAAGCTTGAAAATCTCACTTCTTACATCTTTAGTGTGGGCCTCTGTCTGTCCACAGCTGCACAGATTCCATCTCCTGCTCTATATTGCCACTTATTTCCTGCTGTGGCAAAGCCTGGTATAACACATCTATTTTTTTTCCCAGGTGATGAAATGATTTTACTCTAGCTCTTTCTTTCATAAAGTGGCCTCTGCCTTGTTCGTCTTTTCTTTTCTCTGTAATTTTCCTTTGGGTGTGGTTAGTACGTGAGGTGGAGGACTGTGTCCAATTCCAGGGTTATTCCTCATTACCAGAATCCCCGTTTGTAATCCTTACTTGATGAAAGCATTAGGTAAATCAACAACAGAGATAAAAAGCAGTCAATCTTGTCAAACTGCATTTGTTGAGTTAGCTTAAAACACTGTTCAGCCACGGCTAGCGGGATGTTAGACACAGTGATTGGCCAATATGATAAACACTCCCTGTGCTGAGGCTTTAAGCTGCAGATATTCAGTTATGGCTGCTGGAGATTGTGTATAACCTCAGAGTAGAGCTGCCTGTTGCATCATCATGTGCAATCCCATTTCTTCCTGTGCATGGCAAACACATTATGTTCACACATCTCCAGGCACTTGTACGAAAATCAAAATCTCTCCCAAATTCACTCATCTTCTACTCTCTATAAGAAAAAAAAACAGTTTACAGTGAGCGGTAAGTAATATAATAACAATTTTAAAGCAGCCCTAGAACTGTAATTCAGTTTGTCATGGATAAATTTAATTTGTAGAAACCTCCAGGGATGAAGAATAAAGTCAAAACGGACCTGGAGTTCCTCAAGTGGTCACATTAAGCTGGCTCTAAAAGTGAGTCAGTCCCCTTAGATCCCTGATGATGATGATGATGATGATGATGATGATGATGATGATGATGATGATGATGATGATGATGATGATGATAATGAAGCATCCAAATGACATATTTACAGCCTGGGACCAAAAGCATAATTGTTCCTTAAGCTCATTTCCCTCTCAGCCAACTTCTAGTCGAAGGGGTATTGTAATTGTTTTGCCGTCTGTCCGTCCGTTCGTCCGTCCATTCAATGACATAATCGCATTATCTGAAGAATACGCCAATTTTTTTACTTATACTTAGTTTCTTTTTGAAGGTCAAATGGCCTAGTGCTTTGTGCAGTTATAATATCTGAGTACTTTCAAATATAAAGGTCCAATCCCAGTTAACCACTTACCCCTACCCCTTGGCCCTTGCACTTGGCACTACCCCTTGAAATGGAGCTGCAAGGGGTAGGGGTTGAAACATTACCCTATGAAATAGGACAACCCTTTGCGACCTGTTACGTCATCAGCAGTCATCGATGCTGCTATAAACAGATGCCACAACTTTGTTTCCGAAAGTATTCACCATGCCATCAGTAGCTGTAACCGTCTCTGTTACATATGGGCTTTGGTCATCTTTTTATGGCCATCAACTATAAACTGCAGAAATACGATCTATAACACATTGAAACGGCATTAAATGGTCGATCAAATGATTAAGTTGTTTACGAAAAAAATATGTACATTAATATGTACATCAGAATTGTGGGACATTTCTCCTACCCCTCCATTCATTCATAGTGTAGTCTTGAAATATCTCCGTTTCAAGGGCTATACATCCCTCTGCCTTAGCCCTTCCCCTCCGTTGAATTGAAAATTGGGACAACACTACCCCTTCACATGTACGCACAAAACGGAGGGGTAGGGGGAAGGAGGAGGGCCAAGGGGCGAATTGGGATTCAGTCAAATATGTATGTATCTTGAACAAAAAGTAATGAGGAACGTTTCATGGACCTCCAGGCAGTAATGAAAAATGGTAAAAGAGGTGTTCTTTGGTGAAGGGACCGCCAATGCACAAAAAATACAAAAACCAAGGCACTCTAATAATTTTAAAATGCCTTTTTTAATTATGCCATGTCTCAATGGATCATTGAGGTCCATGGTCCGTTGAGACACGACATTTTAAAATGATTAGAGAGTGCCTTGGTTTTTGTATTTTTTGTGCATAAATATGTATGTAATAAGTTTGACGCAATCACAGTCTAATCTAAATTATAGGGCAGTAACTTTCAACAAAATCTTACACTATATTTGGCTGAGGGGTATTAAAAGTGTGCATCATGTTATGTCATTAAATTAAAGTTTACACATTATTAATGGCAGAGCTGCTTCAAGTGTCACATTGGTGCTGTCTGCAACTGCTATGTCGGGGTTGACTGACAGCTCTCTGCCTGCTGAGACGGACTTTCAGAGCTTCTGTTCATTGAATTGAAGTGGAAATTAGTTTTTATGCATTACACAACATTGAAATTACTGTTCTCAAGCACAACTTTTGTGAATCAAGGATGCTCATCTATTTAATTCAGGGGTTTGTAGCCTTAATGGCATAACACTTCAAGTTAACATTAAAATAAAAAGGGTAAACGTCAGTCAAAGTATAATCTGCTTCTACCTACACGCTTTTGAACTAAGCCGTAATAGTTGTGAGAATTGATTTTCACTCAGATATATATGGGTGTTTAATGAGACCCTTAGATGTAGGGCATGTATTTATACTAATTATTTGATGTGACATTTCTAGCAACTCTATGAGATTTTATTGCAGGGATTAATATGAAGGGATTTGCGCAGCGTTTAAGCTCACAATCTGTTTTGTTTTAAGGACCAATTCACAAAAGATTTTACTGTTTGTTTGTTTTGTTTGTTTATTTATTTATTTTGAATTTACATTAAAACCAAAGAACAAAAGGATTATATAAAAGGAAGTCCAACATTCAAAAAGGAACTGGATGAAGTTTAATTTATAATCTCCTGCCCCTTTACCCTATCCTCCAACGTACCCTAAATTCCTACACAAAACACAAAATTGCTGCACATATCAAGGATGGATTGTCCATTTTGCAATAGCATTTTAGATTAAAGTAAACTCTGTTCTTTTCGTGGCAGTAATAGTGCACATATCAAAAACAAAAATAAACTCTGTCCATTTCCTAACAATAATACACATATCAAAAACAAAAGTAAACTATCTGTTCCATAATTATGCACAAAAAAATAAACTGTCCTTTTCTTAGCAGTAATATACTTATCAAAAATAAACTATGTCCAATTTATAACAAATACCCAAATAAAAGAAAACAACAAAAATATACTCTGTCCTTTTCATTACAATAATACCCATATAAATGAAAAAAAAAAAAAAAAATAGACTCTGTCCATTTCATAACAGTCATACACACATCAAAATAAACTTTCCATTTCTTAGCAGTAATATACATATCAAAATTTAAACTCTGTCCGTTTTGTCATATTTACTTAACATATTGGATTGAATTGTCTTTTTAAATGTGTTGTTTGATTTAATTGCCTTTGTTTCATCATTTAAGTTGTTCCATAGGTTGATTTCTTTCAAAGAGACAAACCTTCCATCATCCTTGTTCTGAATGTTGGTTTTTTAACTTCCTGAGACCCAGGAAATGTCAGCAAAGAACAAGCTTTTTTTTGTTTTTATTAAATAAGTGCCTATATTGGAAACATCATGGTGCAACAGTTTTTTCAGATGCAGCTTTTAAAATTTTTATGGAATGTCCTTTGTGGTGGACAGTTTTCTTTTCTTTTTTTTTTTGTATAAAGTTGTGAAACTCTTGTCCACAAATGTGGACAGAAAACCCATAGCTGGGTCTTAGGAGGTTAAAGATGTTTAATCTTTTTACCTGTAATGATATGGTGGCACAATTGTGCCCATAACGTTTTGTATCTGAATCAAATTCATCATTGTTTTGCATCAAGTTTCTCGTGTTTGTTTAATGTTTGAGGTTTTGCATTTCAGCCACAGATTGGTCTATACTGAAAATTAAAGAAACAAAACCCCTCATATTATGTGTCTTTTAAGGAACACAGATGGAAACATAAACCTTACAGTCATTATGCTTTTCTGTCTATAACACAATCTACTGAATCACTCATCGAAATAGACTAAAGCAATTAACATAATTTTGGCAGGTCTGAAATGTCTTTAATTAATATCTGGCTCTTAGGAACGTATCTGAGATTTCATGGAAGCATTAGCACTGATGTTCTTTTTGGTGTCACAGCTGGCTGAGTGTCACGGTGTCTCCGAACTCCAACAGAGATTTACGCATTTACGCACACGGTGCAGCAGTGGTAACCTCATTACCAACAGATCAGTCAGGATCAGTCATTAATGTTGTGTGTTCTGCAGCTGTTACACTCTGGGATTGTGGGATAACAAGGCAAAGTGTTTCAAGTGGGACAGTCTGATTGCCTATATTTAAGCACCAAAAACCTCCACTGTCTGAGGATTTAATGCTTGATATTGCTAGCATTAATTCAATATCATTCAAATCTAACAAACTTGAAGGTTTGGAGAAAAAGATAGATACAGTGAGTCAGATAGAAGTGATAATTGCATCAGTCAGACTGTGTTTTAGCAATTTGTGCTGATCTTTTGCATGTTAGATGGTTTGTTCCACAAAGCTTATTTGCACAGAAAGGGGCAGATTTAATACCCTTAATTTAAATCCAAGCAAATAACCCAGGTGCAACATTGGCACTGTCTGCTTGGCAGTGTAGTTTACAGTGAATGGTACCATTTGAAGATGATTTGTGATGCACACATTGTGCAAAAGCCATGCATTAGTTTTGTGGATCAGGTTGATTTATTTTATGTTGGTTTGCTTGGTTTAATTAGTTGACAAACAGGATGATATGATCTAAGTAAGCACACAGTCATGTTTTACCCTCCAACCTCCAGAACTGTTTGACACAGTGGCTCAGATACAGAAGCACACTGAGTTTATGACCATGTTTTATGCAAAAAAAGTTCAAATTTATTTCAATACAATTTAAGACTTTCTTTTTTATGTTCTTCAGGGTTCCTATAGGTTTCTACAAGTTAAATTCAAGACTTTTTAAGACTATTTAGAATTGAATTGAATGCCTATTTCATGGCCATACTGGGAAAAATTCATGACTCCTAGAATTTAGGAAAATGTTCAGAGTAGGGCTGCACGATTTTGGAAAAAAAAAAAAAAATCCCTATTTTTTCCTCTAAAAACTCGATTTTCGATTTTTGGGTAAAACTACAAAAGACAACAGAAGTCAGCATGTCGTTTTCGTGAGCAGCCCACAATGCAAGGCACTGCTCTGACCTCAAATCTGTGATGGTATCACGTGATGAACCCACAGAAGTTTATTTTTTCTTCATTAAATCTTTATTGAATAAAGTAGAGTATACGAACAATGTATACAACAAGAAAATAACATAAGTTTGCCAGGGGGAATACACTATAATACAATTTCCAAATCAGAGCAAATACTTATGTTTTTTATAGCCTTTTGTTTCCAGATTTATCTAACAGCTTTGAATAAAGTTCAACATTTTTCAAAAAATAAATAATATTTGGTTTTGTGTTACAGAACTTACATTTGTGAATGAAAAATTTAGCAAGTAAGAGGACTAGATTAATCATTAAAAAAAAATTTTTTTTTTCTTTCTTTCTTTTTGGGGTATCTGGCCCACAGAAGTGATACCAGTGTAAGTCAGTGACAGGGATCAGTCGTGCATGCGTGGACCACGTTAATATGAGTGATCCACATGCGGTTCTATTTAAACTGGAGGATCCGTGCGTGGAACAGACCAACCCAGGACACGCTGGAGGGATTCTTTCTGTGGAGCTGGTGGATGTGTGTGGGCACAGGGCTGTCTGGGCTCCTCTGCTGAGGCTGATGACCCCGAGACCCGGACTCGGTTCGGAAGAAGACAGTACGGTACGGATCCGGGACAACGTAAGATGAGTGATCCACATGCAGTTATATTTCAGTTGCGGGATCCGTGCGTGAAGCCATGGCTTACATTGCCAAAAGTACTGTGGGGGCATTAACACATTTAAAGTCCGGTCATTACACGGACTTCTGTGACGGACCACTGTCACTGACAGGAGGAGGAGCCTACAGGAGCCCGCAAGTGCGCGGCCCAGAGGCACGAGAGAGATGAAATCGATTTTACAATTTCTCTTTTTTAAAAATCGTCCAAATTAAAAAATCCGATTTCGATTTAAAATCGATTAATCGTGCAGCCCTAGTTCAGAGTCATTTCTCACTGGGGGCTGTAAAATTAGAGATAATTGGTTCCTAATTTTAGTATAAATTGTCAGGTTGGAACCGGTGGGACTGAGTTGAATTACGTTAATTTACAGCTTGGACATTTAACAGACACATTTAAACACAATACAGTGAACAAGTGTATGACAACATAACTTTAGACCTACCATATCAAATTTAATACATTTTAAAGACTTTTTTAAGGCATTAAGTGCAGATTTGTAAATTTAAGATTTTTAAGACTTTTTAAGACCCTGCGGGAACACTGGTTGTTCCCTTGGTTTGCACACCATTGCATGTGTTTTATTCTATTATGGATTTAGGATTATGAAGTAATGTTCCTTTACTTACAGGGAACTGGCTAGTTTTCCACACTGGTTCCACTTACCCTCGTCTTTCTTGCTAAATTTGCATATATTGAAGGGTCAGAGGAGGTTCTCTGTAACCACTGGATATTATAGTTCAATGGTAACATGTCAGCTGATGAATACAGATATTGTAATGACATGGGCCCTTTCTCAATACACGTTCTTGTCTGTTCTTGTGGTCTCATGAAATGTCATCAGTTGTGGTCCAAGTACTGTTCCACTTGCAAGTTCACATAAACCAAGAAGGCATGGAATACCCAGATGTTGTTCTTGTCTGCTAGCTTAAACCAACGATGCACTGGTTGGTGACTCGTGTAGACGTGGCTGGCTGTGCCCGGCTGTATGTATGTTGAATGTACTTTATTTCAATGTAGTGAAATCAAATCGAGTGACATTGTGGTGATTTGAGGGAAATACGTCAGGGAGCCGATGGTAGAAATAGAGCAGAGACAGAGAGGAAAGTACGCAGCTGTTCCAAGTACAGATAGACTTGCATTCTTAGGAAGTACGTTCTCTGAGACTGTTCTTACCAAGACCGTACTTGCAGAGTTCACAAGACCGTACTCTGCATTCTTGGTATTGAAAAACAGCCGTGAATAGACATTCTGAAGCACTATCATAGCACTTCATGAAAAATTACTATTGTAGCCCACCCCGTATGTGTTATTTCTAAAGAGATGAATACATCAGATATTATACAGTGCCTCTTGACATGGGTAAAGCTTAGACCTGGACTGGAAACAGTTTTTCAAGACCTCCTACCATGATTTTTTTCATTTAGTCTCAGACAAGAATGAATCCATGGCTGGGAAGCTGGCTGATAATATTTACAGTTTATTCTTTTGTCAGTAATGGTACCATTACATGATCTGAACCAGAACAAGCCTGTAACATTTATTTTTCGATCTGGATCAAATTAATCGGACTATAAGAGGCCCTGGGGAACTACAGAGCAAATACAGGCTGATTTCATATAACATGGCCTTTGGCTGGGATTCCAAGAAAAGCAACGTGAACACTTCAGAAAAAAAAACATATTACACAAGCAATTCAAATGAGTCTTTTTGTATGTTCCATCCTGGATACACATACATAATTCTCATTTATATGCATTTCGCTCATATTCCAAGCAGAGGGTCAGATTTCTGTCTTTCTGTCTTCACACTTTTTCTTTCCTGTCTCTCTGTCATTGTGATGTGTGTCTCCCTCTGGCTGTCAGCTCCAGGTGAGACAGGTGACTTTTTTTAACCATCCATATGGAGATGGCACATCCAGACAGAATGATGACACATATCACCATGGAAACATTACTATATTCATCCTCTCCATAAACTCTGGCTCTTCTCCCTCTTTTTCTGTGTCCTGTTCCACAGAAGACTGAAAATCCCTGAATGTCCAGACCCCTGCAGAGAGCCCTCTGCATGTGAGATCTGCATACTGACTGTTCCCTTTCTAAACCACGATATACACACTGACACACACACAAAAACACACACGCTTATGCTACGTACTTAATAAATTGTGTTCAGCCAATGGCCTGCTGTGCCCCATGGGTCAGTGTGCAGAGCAAAGAGACATTAATCATTCTGAGGGAATGTGTGTAAGCAAATACTGGCTGAGCATCAGCATCTTGTGTGTGTTTGGGAGTGCAGTATGTCATTATGCTTTTGTTTATTTATATGCATGTAGGTCTAGTAGGTCTGCATGATGTGGGGAAAATCTGCAATGTACAGTAATATTGCAGTGACAATATTACTTGTGTGTGCAGTACTGATATAGTATTAGAACATAATTTAAAAGGTCTCTAACTCATCTTGGAATTAATTGCATTTTTGGGTCAGATTTTGGATGTTATGTTGCTATTTCACAATGCCTGTGCATTGTTTGTAAAATCATTAATGTGATTTGATGCAAATGCAATCAATAACTTTAAAGGGGCAAAATGTCATATTTGGACTTTCAAATATATATACAGTATATGTAAAAAAAAAAAAAAAAAAAAGAAAAAGAAAAAACCTGACTTTATCATTAGACTGTATAGAATGAAGAGCTATGAAGATATGTCAAAGGTGCCAGTGTATTGGACTGTAGAGACATGATCTATATACTGCTGAGTTACACAACCACTAGAGGAAGTAGTGAGTCACTTTTCCAGTTTCCCATGGTGATGAAAACTAATACCACAGGGTCTCTGACCAAAGCATCAGAAAATGACAAGATGTGATGAGAACCACTGAGAAGCAATTTTTAGAGTCAAAGAAAAATGAGCTACTACTGGATCTAAAAACTAGAAGCACTGTTGTTTTCACCACTGGACATAGCTCAAAATGAAAAGAAAGGAGTTTGATGATGGAATGGCAGCTTTTCTCCTACTCGGGTGAGTTTGATTATGAGGCTTATGAAGGTATAAAGTTATATGTGATGATCTTATCTTTGCTAAGTTGACTGTAGAGCCACAGCTCAGACTAAACTGTGACAGTTCTGACCTTGTTTGGATGATTCCAAACAGATCTTTAGTTCAGCTGTTGACAGCACAAACTGTTCAGAAAACAGAGGTGCTTTACTGTGGCTGATTTTAGCCTAAAACCTGAGCTAAACTAACAGAGCTATAATGGAAACTAGGGGCAGCCGTGGCCTAGAAGGCTAGAGAGTTGGCTTGTGATTGAAGGGTTGCCAGTTCGATTCCCTGGATTGGCAGAAAATTGTTGGCTGATGTGCCCATGTGCAAGGCACTTAACCCCCCCATTTGCTCCCCGGGTGCCTGATATGGCAAACCCACTGCTCCTAGCATGCAGTGTGTGGTGCATGTGATGTGATGGGTTAAAGGCAGAAGAAAAATTTTGATATGTGGTGCATGTTTACATGTGTGAACCCTTTCATTCATTCACTTTCTGAACCCGCTTTATCCTCACTAGGGTCACGGGGATCACTTGGAGCCTATCCCAGTTACTTATGGACAAAGGCGAGGTAATAATAATAATGATGGATTAGATTTATTTAGCGCTTTTCTATGAACGCATACTCAAAGCGCGCACAGTGGATCCATTATTCATTCACTCTCACATCCTCCCTCTGGTGGTGGTAAACTACATTTGTATCCACAGTTGCCCTGGGACAGTCTGACAGAAGCGTGGCTGCCAATCTGCGCCTACGGCCCCTCCGACCACCACCGAACATTCACACACCAGTGTGAGTAGCAGCACTGGAGGCAAGGAAGGTGAAGTGTCTTACCCAAGGACACAACAGTACATGGACAGAGCAGGATTCGAACTGCCAACCCTTCAGTTACTGGACGACCCACTCTACCATCTGAGCCATGGCTGTCCCAAGGGTTCACCCTGGACATGTCTCCAGTTCATCGCAGGGCTGAGTGTATAGAGACAAACAATCACTCTCACATTCACATTTATGGGCAATTTAGATTAACCAATTAACCTATCAGTGCATGTGTTTGGATGGTGGGAGGAAGCCGGAGTACCCAAAGAGAACCCACGCAGACATGGGGAGAACATGCAAACACAGAAATGCCCCACCCCCATAGACTGTTGCTGGAATCAAACCCAGGACCTTCTTGCTGTGAGGCACAAGTGCTAACCACTGCACCGCTGTGTCGCCCTATGTGTGAACCCCTACTGACAAAATAAAGATTCTATTCTATTCTATTCTATTCTATTCTATTCTATTCTATTCTATTGGCTGACAGCATGTGTAGATTATAAACAAATAAAACATTTTGTCTGAAGATGAAAACTTGATGGTACCCTAATGCAGACATATATAAACAATAAGCTTAATACTTTATACAGTGAGTGATACAGTCTGTGGACACATAGTGTTGATTCATTGTAGTGGTAGTTTGGTATTCTATTCTAGTTTGCAACTTCCAACCTATTGTTGAGAGTTTGGAGTATAAATACTACTTGTTGCCCTTTAAACATAAATAACTTTTTTCAAGAATTTTTTTATATATCCTGCATGACTAGCCTGTATTATGATGATGATGATGCAAATGCAAGTTATTCATCAGCACTAATGTCTAACAAAAACTGTGTTTATGGGTGTAACTTTCTATAATCAAACTGGAAAATCTCCTGGTTTTACTGTGTGTTTCCCTTCATTGTGTCTGAGGTAATGTCGATCGACCTGTCTGCCTGGCCTCAGGCCTCGTACTCCATCTCCATCCCCCTTTACAGCACGCCTGTATCTCTTCAACACAGCTTTATTGCTTTTCCCCCTCACTTGCTTTGATTCTTCTTTCCTTCCTTCATTTGTTTTGTGCACCTTCTTACTCTTCATGTGCAATTTATTTCCTTCGCTCATCTCTTATCCCTGTCCTCAATCTTTTTTTTTTTTTTTTTTTCCCTCCTCCCACATGCATTATCTATTAGCTGTGGCTTGTCAGGGCTCCAGTCCTGTGTAATGAGAGACAGGCGGGGCAGATTGCGCAGCGTCACATTAATTTGCCGTGGCTAACTGTTCGTACACCAGAGCAGAAATCAATGAGCCACCCCCAACCTTTATCTCCCCAGCGCCATCGCAGCTGACACACCAGTTGCCCTTTCCAACACCCACAGCATCTTTTGTCTCCAGGCTTGCACTCACATCACTAAAATATCTTTTAAACGTTTTTCTTATTGCCAAATCCCACCTTTGAACACGGCAAACCAGCTTTTTTCTATAAAAAATGTAGTTGTTTTTCATCTATAAGCTCATAAACTAGGGTTGTGCATCTCCCATCACTGAAGCTAATGTGATATGCATTTCAATTGGCAACATTCATACATTAAAGATGCATATGAAGCAACTTCCAATGTGATAAGATTCACCCCCATTGGGATGCAGGATGAGTTGACATGATTTGATTCAACACAATATGATGCAAATGAATATAATGCTATGCAGTGCAATTTTGCAGATTAATTACATTTTGTTTACTTCTTCTAAAGCACACAGTAAATTATAAATGAACCAAAAAAAATGATACTGTTTCATTTTACCTCTAAAACATTAACAAACAGGCTGTTTAACAAATCCTCCAAAGAGTCTTGGGGAAAAAAAAAAGATTATAAAAAAGCAATAAAACATGGCCTCAACCTTGCCTTAAATCAGCCCATTTTTTCTTTTCTCTCTCTCGGTACAAAGGGACAATCACCTCAGCTCCAAAATGAAGCCTACAACAAAGACTTTTAAAGTTGTAATACCATTAGCAGCCACTGGGGATGGTGTTAAAAAGCATTGGGACCTATAGACTGACAAGGAACTTCTCTCTGAAAAAAATACTAGAACAATCTTTTTTTTTTTTTTCAGGTCTCATTGGTTATATTTTTTATTTTTTAAGAGATCTCATGGTCCACCTTAAAAGTGTTTCTCTATTAATGAGATCTGAGGTTGAATAGAAGGCCTTGATGTCTGCTTTGACTGACAGGTGTGATTAATAGCTTGCTCACCTGCCAAGTCAGACTTTCAAAGTTCCAGCTTATTTGATAAAACACCCTTTTTCCTGACAAATAGCTGCTGTGTAATTATGGTTAATAGGATCCACTAACATGACTGTAAGATTATGTTGTTACACAATGCTTGATGAAGTTTACTGTTTTACAGTCATTAAGCTACCATTAAGTTACCATTAGTTCACCTCTGACCCCTCTGACTTCCATAGTTCCACCTATTTTGTCCAAATATGGTCATTTCTGGCTCAAAAGAAGTCAACATGGGGACGACCAAATCACAAACTGGCTTCAAAATGCAGTTCAGAACCCAATGGATGACGTTACAGTTTCTCTGTCCAACAATTACATAAAGTTAATTCTACATAGACATTTATATTTACATATTATTTTATATATTTGCAGCATAACTCCACAGCATCCTAACACTTAGTTTATAGATGCAGAACTTTGAAAGAAATGCCTTCAGAAAACAGTTTAGAGAGTTTTAATAGTAAATAAAAAATGTATCACATTTCATTGGGTCTCTATTTGGAATTACATATTAATGAATCCATTTTTTTTCCCCCGAGTTGCATCTAGTGACAATCCACAGACATTGTACTCACATATGAATACAAATATGTTTTACTGTACATAAGATTTTGTTCATGGTCATGTCCTCATGTCCAAATTTGTGTTGCACTAGGAGGCAGTCATTTGTTGATGTTAGATAAAACCAGTTTTATGTTAGTATTACACACACTGATCAGCCATAACATTGTCACCGCTAAGTGGTTTTTATTTTGATTATCTCATTATAATGGGACCTGCCCATGGTCAAGTGAAGACTGTGCCCTCGAAGTTGATGTGTTAGAAATAGCAAAATGGGCAAGAGTAAGGATCTGAGCAACTATAACAAGGGAGACATTGTGAAGGTCAATCCACTTGGTCAGAGCATCTCCAGATCTTGTTGGACATTCCAAATGTAAAGTGTTTAGTACCTGCCAAAAGGGGTCCAAAGAACAACAACCAGTCAAGCAGAACATTATTACCACTTGTCTCAATAATGTCGCTTTCCCTTTTTCCACAAAAACAGCTCTGACCTGAGGCCTAGACTCCACCAGACCTCTGAAGGTGTGCTGTGGGATCTGGACTAAGACTTTAGCAGCAGATCCATGAAGTCCTGGAAGTAGAGAGGTGGACCTCCATGGACTTGATGGAGTTGTCCTTAGATTGGGATGTCCTTCCTTAGTCCATTTTTGGTGGGTACTAACCCCTGCAGACCAGGAACACCCAACAAGACCTGCAGTTGATGCTCTGACCCAGTCATCACCGTCACAATATGGACCTGGTCAAAGTCACTGAGTTCCTTACAATGATCATTTTGCTGCTTCCAACACACCAGCTTCAAGGACTAAATGTTCATTTGCTGCCAAATATTTCCAACCAAACAACAGATGCCATTGTAAATAAATAAATATTATTACAACTTCTCTTGTTGGTGTTGATCAGTGCACCTCTGCTGCCGTTAAGAAGCAACAGAAGCATATTAAAGCATTAAGGAGGATTCTATCACACAAAAACACTTGAGTGCTTCACACAGAAATCACTGCATAGTCTGTTATCATGGAAGTGGGCCTCCCAGATCGCCTTTACGATAGAAAGGTATTAAGCTAATGTCAACAAATGGCAAATGTCAGCCAGCACAAAACAAACTCATTTCACAGAAGCACATGCAAATTTTACATATTAAACCACTGACATGTAATGGTTATATTTGAACACTCTAACAAGGACACTGTTAATGCTTTGAGGGACTGCGCCATTAAAATGATCTGACTAACAGATGGGTTGATGGGGACAGGACTAATAGATGGGTTTGATGTTTGTTTGATTGGTATGTGAAATTAACACCTTGCTCTGACTGAGTTGGGGTTTAAGAGATTCTGTTAATTGATGTTTATAACAGAGAGCTCCACTATATTTCTGATTAAGCTGGTGTAATCACAACATGACAGATCATCCAATGATTCTGTTTCATGTAGTTCATAGTCCTCACACTGTCCCAGCTCCACACTCTTCTCCAAACAATATTGTTATGTGCGGTATAAGGGAATCCGATCATTACATAAAACATCTCACAAAGAAGAACTAATGCAGAACTATTTGCTGTGCTCAACAAGCAGTTTATTTGCAGAAATCAAATAATAACTAGTGTGATGGAAGCCAAAACAACAAACAAAACAAACCCACTTACCTACCCAAGAAATGGAAAATAAAATACAATACCATCCCTACCATACGCTAAACAAAACAGGAGAAAAGTGACACAAAATGAGACTTTATCCAAAAGGTCATAAATACAACAAAAGTGAACAAATATTAATAGACATGTGTCTTTTACATGCCAAAAGATCCATTGCAATGTTTTGGAAAAAGACCAGCAGGCCGAGTATTACATACTGGGTGAAGCAATTGCTGACAACTTTTCCTTTGGAGAGACTGACGTACATACGAAAAGGAAGGCAGGATATGTTTGAAAAGATATGGAAACCTTTTAAGATATTTGTTAAAAGTGTTGACTTAGCAATTGACAATGAGGAGGAAAACATTCAGTTGTGTAAACTTTACAACAGGGTTAATGAGTTCAAATACTCATAATTGTAACAGGGCATTAAATTATGCACAAATGTTTATGGCTGAGAAGTTTGTGATGTGTATGTGTATTGTTTATTTGTAATTTGTTTGTTTGTTTGTTTCTTGTTTTTTTGTTTTTACTTGTAACAAACACTTGTAATGTTGCAGGTGCCTTTGTTAGTGAGGTACACGTCTACATGTGTTTATATTTACAAGTGTATGTGTGTGTATATATAAAAAATGTGTTAATAAATATATTGTTTTTTAAAAAAAAGTGACACAAAATGAAATAACTGCTCACCTTAAACTATATGTGGACTGCAGAATTCAAGTATATATATATACAGTTGTGCTCATAAGTTTACATACCCTAGCAGAATTTGTAAACCCTTTGGCCCATTTTCAGAGAATATGAAAGATAATACAAAAACTTCTCTTCCACTCGTGGCTAGTGGTTGGATGAAGCCATTTATTATCAAACAAATGTGTTTGCTCTTTTCAAATCATACTGACAACAGAAACTATCCAAATGACCCTGATCTAAAGTCTACATACCCTAGTTCTTAATCCTCTGCATCGCCACTTTAACATCAATGACAGTTTGAAGTCTTTTGTGGTAGTTGTGGATGAGGCTCTTTATTTTCTCAGATGCTAAAGCTGCCCATTCTTCTTGGCAAAACGCCTTCAGTTCCTTAAAGATTTTGGGTTTTCTTGCATGAACTGCATGTTTGAGACCTCCCCAAAGTGGTTCAATGATACTGAGGTCAGGTGACTAAGATGGACACTCCTTCACCTTCACTTTTTTTCTGCTGTAGCCAATGACAGGTTGACTTGGTCTTGTGTTTTGGGTCACTGTCATGTTGGAACATCCAAGACTGTTCCATGCACATTTTTCCGTCAGGGTATGTAAACTTCTGAGCACAACTGTAAATACATTTACAAATTACACGCTTCTCAGTCATTTGGGATCAGAGCTTTACAACAGCCTTCCAAAAACTAATGGGTGACATCACAGTGGCTAAATTCACTCCTTTAAGGCGGCCATACACTGTGCGATTTTAGAGACGATTTCTCACTTGTGCGACTATTTCTGGGATCGGGCCAGATGTGCCTCTAATCGTGTGTGGTGCTTCGTGCAGTGTACATGGGGTAAGGAGAAGCCATTAACACCTCACGACCACCTCACAACCAGCAATCGTGTGTTCGCAAGGAAAACGGAGCTGTTTGAAATCCTGCTCGCTCCTCGTGAGGGTATCGCACTGTCAAAGCAGTGTCACGAGCCCATGTGCCTCAAATTCTCACACTGTGCATGCACGAATACAATAATAGCCAGCTACTGTAAGCTAATTCTAAGCTTACAGTAGCTGGCTATTGGCCTAGTGCAGTTTAGCTGTTGCAGTTTACCTCTAGTTCCCTTTGCGGTAGGACTGACAGCCCATACTGTCCACATCTGGCCAACCAATCCCTGCACCAAACACGTTGTCGTCTTTTCTTCTTTTTTGATTCCCTGCAGATAATGGCACATATTGCCAAAGCAGCTCGTTGTGTTTTTGTTCAGCACTACCATTTTGTGACTCACGCAAATACACAATCGTCTATGCACTTCCGGATTCCTTGGTATTTTAACGTTGTATTTCTGGATACAACACTGGAACGTGTGGTGCGTCCTCTGGTGTATGGTCCTACAGTGTGAGCAGTCAGGTCGCATACGAGCGTCGGCCTGTACAGTGTGAGAACACAAATCATGAGCCTGACTTTATGGTTGATTCGCACAGTTTGAGATGGATCTGCGTGCAACGATTGAAATAATTGCACAGTGTATGGCCGCCTTTATACAATTGACATTCAGACTTTTTTAATTAATCCACTCTCATCTGGAACTTTTATGCTATTTGTTAAACTTAATCTTTATAATATACCATCTGATTTTGTAGCCTTTCTCTGATCCATAATTCTTATGCAAAATTTTCAGGTGCATCCTCTCATGCCTCCTAAAATCATGATTACTTTGGTTCCTTGTGAGCAAATGATCAAGGGAACCAAATAGCATTGATGTCCAACGTTCTTGTCATCCCATTCCTCGATGAAATCAAACTTGGAATACTCTCAGTGAGAATGTCTAATTATGTTGTAAACAAATCAAGAGATAGAGGCGGCTTCGTTTCGGATGCTCGAAAAGGTCTTTTGCATAAGGAACAACATATTTTCACAACTCACATTACTGAAACTGAAACTAATTACACTCCTAAATTTGAAAGAAATATAATCACTCAAATTGAATAGGATCTAGCAGTGGCAGTCTTATATTCATTGCACACTTCAATTTGTGTATGCTTTGTGTGTGTGAGAGCTTTCAAGTGTGTAAACTATGCATGTCTTGTCCTTCAGCAGGCCTCAAAAGAAATGTTTTGATGAAGAAGGCATCAAACACCTAGGCTCTCCACATGCCCTGCTTATCAATAAAGGCTTTTAATCACAAAGAATTGCACGAGAGGCAGAAGCATTTTAACTTCTATTGTGTATTTCATCACAAAATACACAATGGAAGCTATCAAACTGGATGAGGCACAAGATGGTACGGCATGAAACCATCAAGTTTTGTTTATTTTATCTCTGCTGAAGACGCAGGGATAAAGGCAGATGCCAAGTTAGGAGTTGAGCTCGCTTACTTATTCGATTCTGTTTGAAGTGAATTAAAGAATTTCTCTTCATCCCCCCCTCCCCCCTTTTTTTAATAATGAAATATTTAATTCCACCCAGGCTGAGAGGAGATTAATTATAATGGTGACTTGCAAGTGAAATGTTCTTTTCTTGCTCGTCTTTCATTTTATTGTCTGTGATTGGGAAAGTGTCCCCTTGTACATGGAATATTTTCAGCTAACGAGAAACTTTTGTTGAAGGAGCTGAGCTGATTTTAGAAAGGCTGACTTATTGATGTGTTTTCTTCACATCAATTATTGATGACCGCTGAAATGCATGATTCACTGGTTTATATTTCAGAAGGTCTGAGGCCAACTAGTGACAGATTTGATGTAAACTTTAGCCAAAATCTAAATCAGGAGCATGGACAGCTCCCATGACAGGCAGATTCTACACACTAAACCTTATAGGCCTCAAAGGGACCGAGCCTCGAAAACCCAAGAAAATCCACAATGTCAAAATGTACCAACAGCGCCTCCTGGAAATGTTCAAAAATCAAGTCCCCATTTGAGGTTTCATTTAGACCATTAGACCAGCTGCCTTTACAATCTAAAGAGGAAAAAATGTACGTCTAAAAATATGAAACCCCATCTATGTTCTTCTCTCTAGCCAATTTTATGATTATTTCATTATTTAACTATGCAATTACACTTGCTTTTTCCCCTGCAATTAAATTCAGCAATGAAATCATACACCTACAAAAAGAAAGGAGTTGAGATTTTTTTTTTTTTTTTTTACCATTTTTATCATAGGGTGCTATTTCCAAAACAACGCTTTGTGTAATGATGAAAAAACTGCACAGGCATAATTATAGGGTTGTGGAACCATATTGAATCATGTTGCCGTAGCAATGTGGTGAATTCTAATGGTTCACCCTCAACAAAATTCCCAAAATTAAGCTCTACATTAAACTTCACGTAGATGTGCACAATTTGGTCAGTCCCCCCTGGGAACTGTTTCTTCATAGTAAAGTGACATTAAAAATATGCACAGGCCTGCAAGTCTAGAAAAAACTGATGTGTGAAATGGTCATCACTTCTTGTTCCTTTACTTAGAAATTATTTTTTCATGACATGTATTTGTTTCAAGCAGAAAAAAACTAAACTTTTGTGTCTATAACTAACAGCAGAGCAAATAAATTAATAAATAGAGCTGATCAAGACATTATTGGAATGGCCTTGTACACGTGTATAAACAAAATTAATTCAATATGTATTGCTCCAAAAGGAGTGGAATAAAGAAAACTTATAATTAAATCCCACCCCCACCTCTCATTTACACAACATTATAATGTAAACAATGATATAATATCTGGTAAAGGTTCATACTGGCTTCCAAATATAACTACTGTAGGTAATTCATTTGTCAGACAGGGGTAGTTGTTTGTTTACCTGCTTTACTAGTTTCAGCTACTTCCCGTAGCCTTCATCAGAAGCGTCACATGATGTTGCTGTGACGTGCTGTCTGGTCAATCCTCCTGAGCAACCTGTAAGACATGTCACAGCAACATCATGTGACGCTTCTGATGAAGGCTACGGGAAGTAGCTGAAACTAGTAAAGCAGGTAAACAAACAACTACTCCTGTCTGATAAATGAATTACCTACAATAATGTTATAATAAAATAAGATAAGATAAACAATACAATATTAGAACCAAACTTACAACTAAATTGAATCTGCATTTTGTAATGCTTTTACTAGTTCAATAATGTACTTAAGAAACGTGGAAAAAATTTTTATTTATGGTACAAGTGATATGTGTAAATAAATCCATCTCTTCTCAACCTGTAAAACATTTTCATCTTCAACAACTTTATGTGTATATATTTATCAAATTAAAAGTTTCCATGACTCATTGGGTCATAGCTCGCACATTGACTAAAAGTTGTGTATTCCTTTATCCATTATTTTTTGAGGATACATGACCTCATGTAGTTATTTTCCTCTCCTCTGCTTCCTGATGTAAAGACATAAGTGTGGGAGGTGTAGGTGGAGGCCAGCGGTCTTTTATCACTCACATATTTACACCAGTCAACTAAATCTATTGACATCCTCTGCCCACATAGGGTGTTTAATTCACTGCAACATTTCTCACAATATATACACAAAAGCGATGACTGCATTTCTCTTGTGACTCCAAACTCAATAAGACTGGCATAAACTTCCATTCTGATCTAAACTTTTTACCCTTTGTTTCTGGTGTCAAAAACATTTACACTGTAAAGGCTGCAAGTATATTTTTTATATGTTTATATTGGGCTTTGAAACAGAAAAGCCTGTAAATTCTCTTCCTCTCATTTATCAGACTTCAGCCACTTTTACACAGAGATCCCAGAAAAAGGTGAGATGATGATCCCACCTTTTTTCCACCACTGACTGATTTCCACAGCCAAGCCAAAGGAGTAACAGAGGAGAGACAGGCTGGACTTTTACACAGCGGACCACTGTTCCGGAATCAAAGGGGCGGTGACGCAGTGCAGTGTATAGTGTGTCATATAACTTGCGCATCGGAAATACCCCGGGCATAGCAGTGTTGCTAACCTCTGCAGAGTCAGCCCGTCTTTCACCGTTCCACAAATGCTAGCATGGACAGAGTCCTCTGCCCAAAGTGACAACAGCTCGCAGATCTCAGCGTCTCCCCAGTTTGACATCTTTCTGGTTGCATTGATATGTTTGTTTACTGTACATGACCCACGCTCATTTTTAATCCCCCTGGCGCAGGGGTCGCACATGCAACATGTCATCAAAACAACACCTTGGTTACAGAACGAGAGGCGTTCCTTTTACATAGTGTTCCAGAATCATGATTCCACCTTTATCACAGCTCTGTTGCTACCTCCAGAGGCGTTACAGAGCCGCAATAAAGGTGGGACCAAATGATCCACCATTTCATTTACACAGACATCGTTCCGGAATAAAGGCGAAATATTCCGTAACAGAAGTCCTGTGTAAAAGGGGCCAGTGTTTGATCTTTAAAAGCCAGTTTGATGACAGATTTTAATCACAGTTTAATCACAGATTTGCATTTACTCAACCAGCAATTTAGTAAATATATATACTCAGATGAACTAACTATAAGTAGGTAATAATAAGAATGATGTTTGATAATATGGATGTAAATGTAGTATAGTAGAACTTCACAGTATGAGTGCACCATAATATGAATAATTTGCTTTAAGATAGATTGATAGAGAGAGAGAGAGAGAGAGAGAGAGAGGGAGGGAGGGAGGGATGATAGATAGATAGATAGATAGATAGATAGATAGATAGATAGATAGATAGATAGATAGATAGATAGATAGATAGATAGATAGATAGATAGATAGATAGATAGATAGATAGATAGATAGATAGATAGATAGATAGATAGATAGATAGATAGATAGATAGATAGATAGATAGATAGCTCATCATGAAGTTATGATCAAGTCATTCTTGTGTTATGGCATTACCTCATACTTCATTATCAAATAAGGACATCATACATAGCTATCCCACCATTTTAGCAGATTTTAACAGTTCACATGATGTTTGTTTTATTCATAATGGTCATCAGAGGCAAAAGTTTACATTTATTTGCATAACACAAAGGAGTGGGGCAACACAATAAAAAACCTCTACTGTTATACCTATAATATAAGCTTAGAGGACATACAGGTATAAATCCATTTAATTTAATGTTTTATCTAATGATGATGCCAAGTTTCACTGTGAAAACTTAAAATTACTTTATGGTAATTTACTGGTAATTTCTCCTCTGGCCATAAAAAGATTCCAAGTCAAATGATTAAATCCAGCTCTATGCAAAAAAAAAAAAAAAAAAAAAAAAAAGAAAAGAAAAAGTGTCCTAAACTTCAGGTAAAGCTAATATAAGGCTTCAACAGTTTGACTCTTTGGTCCTGGTCATAAGTGTCATAGATTTTTCACCATCTGCTCTGAATTCAAATTCCTCAACTGGTGATAAAAAGTGAAATAATCTCTCAAAGCCGCTGTGACTCGATCATTATGGTGAGCAACAGGATTTCATGGTACACTTGCATTAATTCATGCCTTAAATCACCATGAGTCATGTATTAATATGCAATATGTTAACACCCTCTACACCGATTTCTCTTAATACATGACCCAATTCGTTTTTTCAGTGAAAAGACGTATGTTTGCAAGTGAGTTCTCATTGCTGCTTCATGACATTAGCAACAGTGCTGTAATTCGCTTAGAGATGGAGTCATTTAACATCAAGAAATGACTGGCTCTCTGCTCAAAACGCAGAGAGCCACACAATCACAGCAGAGAAACACAATCACAGCACAAATCATACAAACTGTAAGTAAAATGTATTTATATAGCACTTATCACAGAGAAAATCTCACAAAGTGCTTTACAAATTGAAAAGATACAAGACAGCAACACACAAAAAAGAATACAAAGTGAAAAAAATTAAATATGAAATTTTAAAACACCCAATAAATCAAGGAATAGCCATAAAAGCAATAGAATAAAGGTGCGTCTTAAGATGCCTCTTAAAAACGTCCACTGAGGCTGCTGCTCATAGCTCAGGCAGAAGGGCATTCCACCATCTGGGAACCACTGCTAAAAAATATTGATAAAATAAATATCTAGATAAATAGATAAAAATATTGAACCTTGAACCCTTTATAGTTCACTCTTAGAAATACTCTGAAATTCAAAATTTTCAACCTAAATGTGTTAGTGGAGGATATAACAACACTTTATTTCTTTACTGTAATGTAAAAATCAAGGTCACTGAAGTTACCGTATTTGGTTCTTTACCCGTAAGTGGCAAAAACACAGAAAACAGAACAAACAAACACAAGTACAAGAAGTAAATATACAAAAACACAAAAAAAACACATGTAAAGTGAAAGGAACATGTATTTTAGAACATTAGAACACCACTTTTAGAACATTAGACCAACATAAGTGCTGATCCAGACACAACATACACATTATCCCTTTGATCATTATTTAAGATAAGATAAGATAAGATAAGATAAGATAAGATAAGATAAGATAAGATAAGATAAGATAAGATAAGATAAGATTACGATACGATACGATATTATTGATCCCACCATGGGGAAATTTAACAGTTTACAGCGGTAATATGTAACACACCAGTGCAAAAGAAAGGCAGGTAGAAATAAATGTTCTTTAAAAGTATAAAAATTTAAGTATAAAATTTAAAGATATTTACATATTTATTGCACATATGTGATGTGATATGGGGGTGGTGGAGGGTCACTGTGTACTGTTATACAGTCTGATGGCTGTGGGGGGGAATGACCTGCAGAAGTGCTCCTTCTTGCACAGGGGATGTAAGAGTCTGGTACTGAAGGAGCTGCTCAGGGCCTTCCTTACATTAGTACCATTACTTCATGGTACCTAACAAAGCAGGTATGCCCACTGTTCACGCAGCGGTGGGCCTTACAGACCCTCTGGAGTGCCATAAAGAGGGGGTAAACATGACAATTTCATGGGGCCCAGCATTTCCAGGGGGGCCTAGTGGATATAGGTTAGAAGTTGGGAAAATTTCGTGTAAGTTTTGAAGTAAAAGAGAGGCGTAGAAGCTGGGAGTTGGACGTCCAAAGTTGTTTTGGTTGTTACAGCACTTTTGAAACACACCCCTATACCCCCCAAAAAAACATTTATAGATTATTTTCTGAAGGGCCGAGTGAAGAAGAAAAAAGGTATCCTGCACACTGTCCAATCAACTTGAAGTTTTTTGCAAGCTGATTGGACAGTGTGCGGGATACCTTTTTTCTTCTTCACTCGTACCTCATGCTCCTACGCACCTGTCCCCTGTAGACTTTTTAGGTGTGCACCAGCCTCCATACCTTGTTTTCTGAAGGGCCTACAACATTTATTTTCCATGGGGTCCACAGCTGGTAGCGGTGCCCCAGCAGACCCTGTACACCATATTTGACCTGACATTGTTGCCTCACTTTAACTTTTGTTGCCACTGTCTTGTAATGCATATGGAAATTACCAAAAATAGTCACTTGCCCGATAAAGGTTTAAGTGTTGTCATAACTCACACTGATAATATGTAGGGTGAAGAAACTGCTGCTGCACAGTCACTAACTTTCTGTGATTAAACCACCATCGCACATACTGTATATACACACACACACACACACACACACACACACACACACACACACACACACACGTATCTCTGGTAGACTCATGCATCAGAATGAGAAACGGCAAGGTGTCCTAATCTTAACGGGAGGGAGTGGGGGCATTTGTAATTTCTTATCCACCGCTAATTACAGCAGTAACAAGACCCAGGAGAAGTGACGGCTGCTGGTTTAGACGTCTACCGACTTGACAGCAGGGTTAATTAACAGCCTTCCACCAAGATTAAGATGGGACGAAAACTAAATAGATCAAGATGCACGCACTCACTTAGAGCGGCACACACACGTACGCACATACTGTGGACGTGCATGTACCTACACAGAATGAGCCTCCTGTTAAGAGCTTAGATTACGATAGCCACACCGTCTCCCATCTATTTGAGCAGAAAATTAGCCTGGGCCTGATCGGACAGGCCCGGAGCCGCCCGCCTCAGACCTAATGCATTCATTCATACACCTGTGTGACTTATTGATACTGGCACATGAACAGGAGAATCATTTTGTTGACGCTCTGAATATGGCTCGTGAGAGAAACCAGAGAAAGTAAATGGAATTAGGGGCTGACAGCTATGACTGGAAACCCTTTAACACCCGGGTTGTATTCCCCATTGAGCGCGTGCAATGATCCTATCCATCTTTCCTCCCTATAATGTCATAAGGGGCAGATGCAGGTTTAAAAGATTTATCTAAACCGCAGGTGTCAAACATGCAGCCCGGGGGCCAAATCTGGCCCACTAAAGGGTCCAGTCTGGCCCCTGGAATGAATTTGTGAAATGCAAAAATTACCCTGAAGATATTCCATTACATTTACATTTATGCATTTGGCAGACGCTTTTTTCCAAAGCGACTTACAGGGGAAAACCAATCAAATCAATCAATCAATTTATTTATATAGCGCCAAATCACAACAAAAGTCACCTCATGACACTCCACATATAGAGCCGGCCAAAACCAGGCCCTAAGCCAACTTACAGAAACCCAACACAATCCTCCAGGAGCAAACACTTGTGACTGGTGACAGAGGCGAGGAAAAACCCTTTTTTTTCCTCACCTCCTTCCTTCCTCCTTCCTATTAATCATTTTAGTTCAGGGACCACAAACAGACCACTTAAATCTCCAGTGGGTCGGATCAGTAAAATACTACCATAATAACCTATAAATACTCACAACTCCAAATTTTTCCCTTTGTAAATGTAAACATTTTCATGTCATTTTACTGTATTTACACTAAAACAAAGTAAATTTTCACAAAAACACAAACAACCTGAACAAATATGAACATTTTGAAATGTCTGAAGTGTAATTTTAACAATATTCTGCCTGTTATTAAATGTTTTGTGTATTTGTTGATCCACTGTGATTTGTATGTTGTAATGTACATGTGTAAATGATAAACTGAGACATAATATTGTTAAAATTGCACTTAGTTTTCTTAAGAAATTTTCATTTGTTCATGTTATTCACAGTGTTTTAAAGGATAGTTGGTAAATGTAAACATTTTCATCGCATTATTTTACTTTTTTTGCTCTAAAACAGGGGTGTCAAACTCATTTTAGTTCAGGGGCCACATTAAGCCAAATTTGACCTCTAGTGGGCCGAACCAGTGAAATAATAACATAATAATATATAAATAATGTCAAATCCAATCTTTCTTCTATGTTTTAGAGCAAAAAAAGTAAAATTATGTGATGAAAATGTTTACATCTAACAACTATCCTTTAAAACAATGTGAATAATGTGAACAAACTGAAATTTCTTAAGAAAACTAAGTGCAATTTTAACAATATTATTTCTCAGTTTATCATTTACATATGTCAATTACAACGTACATATCACAGTGGATCTACAAATACACAAAACACCTAATAAAAGGCAGAATATTGTTAAAATTACACTTTAGACATTTAAAAATGTTTCTATTTGTTGAGGATATTTGTGTTTTTGTGAAGTGTTAGTTTGTTTTAGTGTAAATACAGTAAAATGACATTGATAATTTACACATTTACAAAGAAAAATTTGGAGTTGTGAGTATTTATGGGTTATTCTGGTAGTATTTTACTGATCCAACACACTTGAGATTAAATTGGTCTGTATGTGGAACCTGAACTAAAATGATTAATATCTTCAGTGTAATTTTTGCATTTCACAAATTCATCCCAGGGGCCAGACTGGACCCTTTGGCGGGCCGGATTTGGCCCTCGGGCTGCATGTTAGACATCTGTGCTCTACAACATAGAGGAAAGTTTGGAGTTGACATTATTTATATGTTATTATGTTATTATTTCACTGGTTCGGCCCACTTCAGATCAAATTTGGCTTAATGTGGCCCCTGAACTAAAATGAGTCTGACACCCCTGGTCTAAACCCTGCCTAATATGTCCCCATCTCCACCTAGCCTGGTGTTGGTGTGTTACACAGACACACATCTCAGCCCCAGCCTAATGTGGCACTACATTCACTGAGCTGTAACGTGTGTTGCCTCCCTTACCAGCTGTCCTAATGTAACTCCTTCAGAAGACTCCATTTGGATGGAGAACCTGTATGAATAAAAGAAAGCACTCTCCTGGTGAACCCATCTTACCCCGGCCCTTCGCTGCTGCTATGTTTGGCCTCCAGGGTTATGGGGGGTCCGGATCCTGGAGACATAATGTTGGTGTGTTTTGCCCCACGGGGACATGACAGAGAGAGGAACAGAACAGGGTAGAGACAGAATAAGAGATTGAGAGTATGTGTGTATGTATTTGTCAAAGACGCATCAACCTGTCAGTTTGGCATACTGTAAACTGGAACTTGTTAGGCAATGTGTCAAACACGTCAAAACTCAACTGTTAGTTTGTTACCGAGACATGACATCTACACATTCTTACAGATGAATTCAACCTAAATACATTTGGATGTTATTGTGCAGCATGAGAGCAGCATTTTTTATTAACAGAGTGCGGTCTGCAGAGACAGACTGAAAACCTGCACCATCAAATAAATATATGTGTATGAAGGCACAATAAACATCACAACAATGGGTCATATTTTCTCAAATATTAGGAGGGCTTTTACTAACCTTAACAGTACAGTGGAGACAGGCCTTTGGTTCTGATTCTCTCTATATGACAATAGGTTAGATTTTAGTGTTAGACCTAGATTTGAATGAATGAATAAACATTTTCATGTTTGTTTATTTATTTATTTTTCGAATATATATATATATAGAAAGTAAACCATTCAAAAAGGAGCGGGATGAAGTTAAACTCATAATCTCCTGATGCCTTACTCTATCCTTCACCTACCCTAAATTCATATGTCAGATTCCATAAGTAACTCAAAAATGCTCATATATCAGACTAAATTATGACTATTTATAAAACACAAAATTGGATAGACTGTCCATTTTGCAGCAACATTTCACATTAAAATAAACCTTTCTATCACAGTAATGGTGCACATATTTCAGTAAAGTACAAAACACATACAGGTACATATAAAGAATTAACAAATGACACAATTAGTATCCGACAAAGGAAGAAGCTGAAGCCAGAGGCTTATTTCTGCTTTTCCTACTCTCATCATTTGAATTACCTGAAATTGCTGCAAATAAAACATTAACATAAATTAATCTACATTCAATTTCTTAAGTCTCTTAGAGATTATTTGACCTGTATAGCCCTTGAAAATTTGACAAATTAGCTTTTTTAAAACTCAACATCAAGTTACTCAACTCCAATTCAACATTCAACTGATTCCATAACTTCACACCAATAACAGAAACACAGCGATATTTGACATTTGTTCTTACTTTACATGTTTCAAACATAAACAACCCTCTTAATTATAATTCCTTTCTCCTAAATTTAAAAAAAAAAAAAAAATTAATACAAACAGGAAGACGAAAAATAACTACCTCCACTAGGAGGTACTGTGATCACTTTGCTTTGTGTGTTTGCGTGCGTGTTTGTTTGTTTGTTTGTTAGCAAGATAACTCAAAAAGTTATGGACGGATTTTCATGAAATTTTCAGGAAATGTTGATACTGGCACAAGGAAGAAATGATTATATTTTGGTGGTGACTGGGGGGGGGGGGGGGGGGGGGGGGGGGGCAGATCTGTCTTGGCAGAGGTCTGCGCTCTCTGAGTGCTTTTCTTGTTTCCATTGTTTTTAAATCTATAATATCAGGACATTTTACTATACCAGATCCTACACAAAAACAATGACTTGGTTGAAGGTAACCAGTTTTATTTATTACTCTAATAGGTTTTTTTTTTGTTTGTTTCATCATAGGGTCTATGTTAGTTTTATACACATTGCCCCAAATTTCCACACAGTATGACATATATGACATTACAAGTGAACAATAGAGTATGTCCAAACATTTCTTATTTAACAAATCTCTAGTTTTATAAAGAATTGCAACAGACTTGGACATTTTACATTTGATATATTCTATTTGTGGTTTCCACCAGAGTTTATGGCCAATAATCACTCTGAAAAATTTTGTTTTGTACACCCTTTCAATTTCAACTCCATTGATTTTCAGTTTTATATCACAATCTGCTCTAAAACCATCAAAACCAACGCCGATTTGATACTGTTCAAGTTACTGCAATCCAAACTTCAGCATTGCAACTGTTTCCAAGGTTTAAATCTACCAAACTGTGCACTTCATACATGTGATATCACTGGAATAAGATAATATCCCTATCTGCAAATCTAATATTAATATCCATGTCGTACATATATACACATGCTATAAATAAACCTATTAGAAATTGTAACCATATATTGGTATTTAAGTAGACCACATACATATGCATAACTTTGTATGTATAAGAAGTAAAATATGAAATGGAGAACCAAGACATGTACATATTAAATACATGTAATAATCCTGCTAGGTAATGGATGATTAAAGAAATGGAATTAAAAAAAAAAAAAAAAAAAAGCCTACACTTCAGTATGGCTCCTGTGTTACAAATTTGTTTCAGCTGTGACTTTTTTTTTTTTTTTTTTAGCACAGAAACATATAGAATCCATCTCAAATACCCCAAATCCCTGAATGTTTCAAATCATGTGATTTGTTACAGTGTTTACAAAGGTCTTTACAATATGGATTCATATTATTTACAATAATACATACACAATAATACAAAAGATACACAAAACTGAGACGATAGACCCAATGTGAAGTTTGAAGAAGAGCAATCATGTTTGAAATGTCAAAGCTCAAATAAGCCCTAATACGGGGCTCCATGGGTTGCAGCATGGAATCATGGGAGTTGCTGTTTCCATAATCATTGTTGCTGAACATGTGAGCGATCAGATGAGGTAATGTTTTACAGTTTTCTTCACATTACATTTAGTGACATCCATGTACAATATAGTATATCATTCTAAAGAAGTAGCTGCAAATAATGTTAGATGGTAACGCTGGTAAATGTTAAAGTGGATATGACCCCACTGAGAAATATCCAAATTATGTGATGATGAATATAGATTACTATAGACACTGTTGACCATAAAGTTGGAATAATTTTGTTTTTTGACAAATTCCTCTTTTTCTTCCTATTTATACACATCAGTATCACCTTTGACCTGGTTTAATGATTACACACTGAGTCCTAGTTACACTTTATCTATCAAGATTAAATCAATCAAATTGTCACAATCATTTAAAGTGAAGTAGTAGTTTATTCAGTCATTAATTACTTTAAACAACAAACAAAAACACCATATCCATTGTTCCATATACTATGCAACCAAAAGGGTTTAAGGGCTGAAGTTAAGACTTATTTTGCTTTACCCTATTTACAATTAACACAATGTTTCCATATGAAAACAAACAAAAAATTTTCAATGTAATCATTGCTAAATATACAACAGAGGAGAATACATATTTAATTTAATTCAGGTAAATCATGTCCTTATCTCAACTACCAAGATTGATCCCAGTCTTTTAAACAAGTATTTTCTTTGGACAATCCTGTGCTCTGTATTTGTGAATAATAGTTAATTTTTACATCTTTTTAAAAGTTTTAATTTCAAGAGAAAAAGTAAAAATATTTTATTCCAACTTTCTGGATGTTGGAAACCTCTGATGTAATGCAAGAACGCAAAACAACAAAATGTAGCATAGACAGTTTTTAACTAATTTGATAATCTAAATGTAAATGTTCCTTAGCATGCTCTCACAATATATATGATTAATTGTGATATGTTAAATTAACATAAGTTGTGAAATACCTTGTCTTCTGTCATGTTTTTTTCTATTGTCTTGGATGGCTCAGCAAACACATGGAACATGGGAATAAGCATACAGTCTGTTGCTACGGTTACCCGTGTTTTGTATATTTTTCCTCACACTGTAATTAAAAAATATAGGTAAATAAATTAAGATCACCATTCCTAATCCCACCTATTAAACTCTGATTAGCTCAGCTGTTTTTCCATGGTGGAATAGGGATTTAAGAGTGATTGGAGTAAAATCCAGATCCAGGAAAGGTCATGGTGTAGACCACAGAAGTCTGTGAGCGTACACTAATTGCAGCGGCACCCCTCCATCTCCTCTTTCCACAGTGTGATTCATCCTCTGCGTGAGCGGCACCGACCGCAATGTATAATGCAAAGCTGAGCGATGGTTCGTGTGGAAAGAGGAAGAAGTCCCCGGTCCCATTAGAAAGAATAAGTTGCAGTGGCATGTCTGGTAACGGTCTCCTACATTAGCACCCCCAGAGAGCCGTGCCTCAACAATGACAGCACGGTGCTCAGAGAAGAGGAACGGGGGGAAAGGGACCGACAAAATGGTGGGAGGTGGTGGTGATGGTGGTGGTGGTGGAGGGGAGATAGAGTATGTTATCTGACCTTAAAGCAAAAAGAGAAGAAAGCAGATGGAGGGCGGACAAATGAGGGGTTTAGCACAGAGAGATGACGCTCTATCACCACTTCTGCTGAATAAAGTTTTGTGGATTTAAATGAAGGAATATTACTTTTTGCTTTAGAAAGTTTCAACTCAGTTCATCTTCTTCTTATTTATTTTATTATCAACAAAGTGTTTTTATGGCAGTTGCAGTTGGTTCGCTGGTTTGCATTATTTAAGACAGTGTTTCTAAACCTTTTTTGAGTAAATGCCCCTTTACGTTATCATGACCCTGCTGCCCCCTGGGAAAAAAAATTGCGGGGTGGGAGGGTGGGGTATCATGATGTACCTTATTGCGGAGGAACGTGGTGGGGTGTGCACAGTGATTCGCTATTGACATTGGCAGCTTGATATTGGTACTTATACAGACTAACACCCCCATAACACCCCCATTTTGGTCTCAGCACCCCCTTCTCAGCTTTCTCGTTCCAAACACCACCCCAGCAGTGTCCCAACACCCCCCATTGAGAAACACTGAGTTAAGAACTTACATTGCCAAGGACCAAAACCCAATATATCTTACTGTTACAGCAAATGTTTTTTTAGGCCATTATAGACAAGAGGTGGTTCTCAAAAAGCACCACAGTTTCATCTTTTTCCTCTAATTGCTGCAGCTATAGTCCTTGTTATTCTCAGTTTATCCTGATAAGAAGTAAAATAGTTTTTGTGCAGTGGCAATATCCAATCCAATCCAACTTTATTTGTAAAGCACTTTAAGAACGTCCACAGTGGACCAAAGTGCTGTACAGAAGAATAAGATAAACCAAAATAAAAGAACAAAATATGGAAATAGATTAAACGAAATAAAACAACTGTAGAAAACAAACAAACGAACAAAAAAACACAAAGCACTGGGGTTTCATGGCTTCATCTGCTTGTTCAGTCCAACATCATGGGGCAGTAAATCTTATTGCCAACTCCACACAGTCAACAGCAGTGGCAGGTGTATGCTTATTTACAGGAATGTTTAGTGTCCAGAAGAGGCAGAATTCATGTATTTAACCCAAATGTAATGATTACTTTTCCACAGTCAGTGTTTTACCTGTAATAGATAACAATTTTAAGTGTCTTAAATACAGTATTGACACATGAGGGCAACACCCATAAAGATAAAAGACTGACAAAAACAAAACAAAAAAAGTCTAAACATATCAAACACCTAAAAAAATGTATTATATATCTGGGAATCCATAAAGTTATGGTTTGGCAGATGCAGTGGGAACCAATGGTAATTAGCTAACATGCTAATATTAGCAAGGGCATCTAAGAATTGTAACTTTACTTTTCAACTTCATCCATTTCCTCTGCTCTTTTGCTCTTCATCATCACATAGGAAATGGTGGAATGACAACTGGATGTATTTATTGGAACCTGAACACAATAAAACACATAAGATCTTAAAAAGCCAATCATGGACCAATAGTGGTCATTAAAACAATTACTGCACTTCAGTTCTTTGCTTCTATATTCTTTGGTTAGCTCTGGCAAGATTCCATTCAACAGACCACAATAATAATAATAATAATAATAATAATAATAATAATAATAATAATAATAATAATAATAATAATATCGGTTTTATATAACACTTTTCTAGGTACTCAAAGACACTGTTGAACATATGTTATTAGAATTAAACCCTCAACTCAAAAAATGATGCCTGTTTTTTGAACAGGAAGTTACTGGAAAACATTTCTGGCTTCCTGTGTTATTTGGACAAACATTTCACCTGTTGCCCCTGCCTTCCTCCTGGGATTCTGTGTTTTAGGTTTATAGAAGAGTTAACACATAACCTAAGCATACTAAAGAGTGGATATAAAAATGTTATCTGATGGTTTTTGCAGGTGTAGGTCTCCCCATCCAAGTGGTTTTACAGATGCTCTTGGGGAAAGTGCTTTTCAGGTCACGGGGGACTATTTTAGTGCAATATTGGGATTGTCCACTAGGGAAATTGGCAACAATTCTGAGTGGATGTGCCCCGTATACTTCTCATAATACATCGACAGCAGCACCCTTAAAGGGGAGAAAAGGTGATGAAAACAATTACTGCACCTGAGTTCTTTGCTTCTGTATTCTTTGGTTAGCTCTGGTAAGATTCTATTTAACAGACCATAATAATAATAATAATAATAATAATAATAATAACAATAATAAAAATGAAATACTTATGCGGAGTCTTCTATTTTTGTATTAGTCGTACACTGACAGATGAGTAGAACCAAAGATCATTATTTTATTTAAACCCTTGAAACACTGCTGGTGACAGGAAGTAACTGCATTTCCACACATGCGCAGATGAAGCTATGGGGACCAGGTGGGACAGCAACGACTGTGATAAGGGCACTGAAAAAGAGGTGAAAATAGAGAGAAAAGGTAGACTGATGACAGGAGAGCTGAAGATGAGTTGGAGGAGGAGGAGGAGGAGGAGGAGGAGGAAGGAATGATGCCTGAGATTGAAATGCAGAGAGGAGGATAGGAGTTGGGTGGGGTGGGGTGGGGGGGCTGAAAGTTTCATGAGGGTGTCACTATGGAAGCACTGAATTTTCTCACACCATCTGTGAAAGAAGCATTCCTCTGGGGCAGCTGATTCAGAGCTTATGTGTGTATCTGTGTGTATTCGCACTACAGTGTGTGTTCTGTGGCGGCCAGAGGATGTGTTGTTCACAAATCAACAGTGAATTCAGCAGGGAAGAAGAAGAAGAAGTGAAGAAAATGTAAGCAAAGCAGCAAGAAAAAGAGATGTCCATGCAAAACCAAGAGAAAAAAAAAAAAAAAAAAAGCCCTGGCCCCTCTCAGTGTAAATCATGGCCTTTAGCTCAGCAATACATTTCAATTGCCCCACCCTAAAACCCCTTTTTTCCATTTCATGCTCTTATTCACTACTCTCCATTGCTGCTTTGTGATCTCCCTCATGTCCATTTCCACTTACCTGCCTTTGAAAAGAGCCCTGTTTTTCTCTGCCTCAGGACCTCATGTACCAAAACATATTTAGTCTAGAAAAAAAAAAAAAAAAAGCTAAACGGGGAAGGTCTGCGGTCCATTTGCCGTTAATTGGCACGGTGCAACCATAGATTACCGAACATGACAGTGTCTTTTTCAGAGAAATCTATCTGCCGTGACCTCTCCGGCACTATTACAGCAAGGTCAGAGAACACAGAAGGAAACCAATCAATATAATATTGAGTGTGGACCAAGTCTGTTGAAAAAAAGAAAAAAGGAAGAAGAAAGAGCAGCTACACACAAACGGGGCAAAAATGTAAGTGCAAAGCTAAAGGAGACGGAAAAACTGAGAGGGTAAAGAAAAAGAGAAAGGATGGGGGGAAAAAAAACACAATCAACAAAATGGAATGACCACGGAGGCCAAAGGGTATGATGATGAGAAGCGCATACAGCAGGACCATCAGATGACGGATTGAAAAAGGTAAAAATGGAGGATGGAAAGGAAGACCCTGAAGGGGGTTGCAATCTTTAGGGTGGCAGCAATATCAGTCTAGAGCACTGCCACAGGCACAAACACACAAACTGACACCCGTTGTGTTTGAGAGATGGTCAGTCTGGGGAGAATATTCTGTAGCCACAGGCACAAACACATATTGCCCAGGGGAGGTGTCTGATAACACTGTGTAGGCTACAGTAAATTGTGCACTGTATACATGTGTGTATGTGTGTGTGCAAGGAACTGTACACACACACTTTTTATGTCTGCATGTTTGTATTTTAGACAGCAGAGTTTGGGTAAACTGGTAATGCAGGTCCCACATTCTCCTTGAAAGTACAGATATGGTCTCATGAATATGTATGTGTCAGTTTACATATGTTTGGGAATATGAGGCTCGCAATTATAGAGTTGACATTATCGAAATTAACCCATTAAGAGCCAAACATCCACCGTCTACCAAAACCATCTACTGGTGTAAACGGTTTAATACCTGTTGATCCACTAATCCTATCAATACATGTAAATAACTGGTGTAAAATCTTTTCATGGTCATCAGATATGACCCATTTGGATGTTCACAGGCTCTGTAGTGAACGTGGAAACACTGTCATCTTCTACAACATTGATTCACCAGCAAAACCCATGGAGTTGGATCACTGACAGTGGATGGACACACTTGGTTTATGTTCAGTTCATGATAGATTTGCTTAAAAAGTCAAGTTTTTGATATAATAACACTCAACTTTAATCTGAGTTTTATGAACATCTACAGGAAAAAAAAAAAAAACCTGACCTAGGAATATACCAGATTTTCACTGAAAAAACACAAAATACAGAAGATAATATTTCAGTAAATGGTGATAAATCACTTAAAGGTTCAATAGCAGCAACATACAACAAGCAAGTGCAGAGAAAAAGACAGAAAAAAACTTGGGCTGTCAAAATTAACACATTAACCCATCATCATGATTAATCTCATCAAACATTTTTACGCAATTAACCCAACTGCAGTGCAGAATGACTCTGAACATCTATGGCAGAGGTGGCCAACCCTGGTCCTGGAGAGCCACAATCCTGCATGTTTTAGATGTATCCCTCTTCCAACACACCTGATTCAAATGATAAGCCTATCATCAAACTCTGCAGAAACCTGATAACGACCGTCAGGTGTGCAGGAAGAGGGAAACATCTAAAAGATGCAGGATTGTGGCTCTCCAGGACCAGGGTTGGCCACCCATGATCTATGGCAATGCATTTCGGGCAGTTTGTCCAAGTAGAGTTAACATCGCTCATGCACAAATGGTCAGTTGATCCGGTAGTGACAGGCAGTAGAACCAACCCATAAAGATGGAAGACACTAAACAGCATGTTGGCCCTCTGGATGGAAATATGAGGACAAAAAAATCCAAGACAGAACAGTTGACTGACATAAAGTATTATACACACTGCAGGAAGGAGTTTACTTTTCTTTTCGTACATATATATTCCCTTCTTTCTTGAGTCTGTTTGCTCATACAAAATGAAACGCGATTAATATAGATTAAAAATTAATATTTAAATGTGATTACTCGAAATTAATCCACAGCAGCCCTGTGATTAATCTGACTGAAAATTTTGATTGTGAAAAAGTGAAAATGAAAACATAAAGAGAAAAACAGAGAGATTTAGTGTTAATGTAAATATTTATATTAATATAGAATCTGAATTAAGCATTAAATATAATTACATATTTACATCATCATGGCTGCACATGTACATTAGTTCAGTGAGTCCAAGCATCTACTTTTTACTGACTGGGCAGTGTATATATCACATTATATCCGTATGGTGGTTTGACTTAGGAACATGTTTCTGTATTTATATGAGGTTGCAAATTTCATATTTATCCTTCTACTTTTCTTCTTTTTCCCATAACTAGTACAATGCAGAATGTTTGGCATGGGCATGTTCAGAATAATGCATGCGTGATACAAGTGTGACTGGTTTAAATAAATACCAAGTAACCAAACCAAACCAAACAAGGCCGGTTTATTTGTATAGAACATTTAATTTACGGGACAATTCAAAGTGCTTTACATAAAACATAAAAGCATCACAGGAGAGGGATAAAAATACATTTAAGGTGAGAGAAAGTTAAAATATAAAAACATTAACATTCAAATTAAAACAGACATTAAACTCATCAGTGATAAAATGTGACTAATCTTCAGCACTGGGAAAATGTTAATGAAGTGTGGAGTCTAGGTCGAGAAAACACCTAGTATTTTTTTTTCCAGTTCTGACTAAACTTTCCAGGTTTTAAACCAATTTATTTTTTGGTCAAAATATGGAGGATGATTTAAAATTATGTGTACGACCTGTTCCATGCAGGTCGAGAGGCAGCGTGTTGGGGTCAGGTCCTCATTTCAGTGGTTAAAAACTGGTTCTCACTAAGACAGCCATACCAGTACACAAACTCACACGAGCACCTGCCCTCAGTTCCTCTTTGGAAAGTACACTTCATGCTGGCCTAACATTGGTCAAGTGTGATTCATGTCTGTTTTGCTTCCTTGCTGTTTTGAGGTTGGAATACACTGTAGCTAAGGCAACTCTGCAACCACCTGTTCTCCCTCTAGAAACACACAGAAGTACAGCAAAAAGTTACAGTGTTAAAATAAAGAGGTTAGCGACAAAGGTAGAATCGAAAAGTTTTTAAAGAGTCCAAAAAGTACAACGATAAGGATATTTAAAATTGTTTGCAAGAGCCAAACAACAGAGAGATAGAAGTGATGAGGTTTCACATTTCAGGCTGGTAAATAGAGATATAAAGACAACACATATTAGCGTGTATGTGTGTGAGCAGAAGATAACGAGGCGGCGTGTGAGTGCTCTGTGTTTACTCTAATTAACTACATCAATACTGTCAGACAGCTTTTCTGAGCTTTCATCAGCTCCCCGAGCCTGGCAGAAACTCTGCAAAACACACCCGTCAATCACAGCCATCGTCCTTTTATGCTAATCTTATTCCAAAAAAACAAAAGAGGGCCGGGGAAGCGGCAAAGTGATTAATTTACTCCACCGTGTGAAATGAGTTTCGCTGGTCAAGTTGGATGGATGCGAGCGTTTCCGCTGATTATGATTCAGTCCTCATTCCATTTCCATCCACTTCTGCTCCACCCATGCCTCTTTCACACTTGTGACATCCATTACTTTCTCCCCCCACACCCACCTATGTACACATGCACCGCTGGCTCCACGTTGAATATGTAAATCGACATCTGCTCCAGTACCCAATCTCCAGCCCTCACCATGTGTCTGATATGCTAATGCAGCCAACACAGTTTCTTCACTCCACATCTTCCCTCCTTTCTGCTTCCTCTCTTCAACGAAGCCTGCCAAGGATGAGCAGATGAGGCAGAGGAGGAGGGGAGTAGAGGAGGAAAGAGGGAGAGGAGAGGAGAGGAGAGGAGAGGGGCTTCAAACAAAGCCTGATAATGATGTTGTTATGGATGGATGTTACACACACAAACAGGCATGTGAGCAACAGCGAGAATCTGGGCTTATTAGAGAACAATAGCAGGAAATCCAGGAGAGAGATGCTGAGTGTGGGAGGAAGGACAAAGCTCCAACTCCTCTGGTACTCACTGTGCTTCTCCCTTGTTAACCGAGCGGGTTCCCACCCCACCTTCCAACCCCAACTTATCAGCTGTAATGAGCTCAGAGGGGTAACACATATCCACAACCCAGTTGTCAGGATAAAATGCTGCTATTTTATGTTTCCGCAAACCTTGGATATATAATCTCAGCATAGTTTATCACTGAAGGATCTGCTACATTCTTCAAAAGGATTGCAGTTGGGATGAACGGTAGCTACACAAAATCCAGAGTGGAGTTCATATCTTAGTTCTTTGAAAATATTTAGGTTTTAGTAATAAAAGTGTTTGGTAGAAGGTCACAGCTTTGGCTTAACCCTGTAAAGCCTGAACCATTAAATTATTGGCAGAAAAATTCCAGTTCTTTGAAAATGGAGCCTTTATTGGTCCTTCTGAACAAGCCAATTTTTGTTTTTTCAAATATCAATTTCCATGTATGATTTTCAATTTTGTATCATATTTGATACATCAGGCCTCAATGCTAAATAATAATAATAATAATAATAATAATAATAATAATAATAATAATAATAATAATGATAATACATCGGTTTTATATAGCGCTTTTCTAAGTACTCAAAGATGCTTTGAGTACTTAGAAATCCTGAAATATTATTAAAGAAACATAATATAACACAAACATGTCTAACAAATTGGTAATTCCTTTTCAAAACTGGCAAAGTTCTGCCTCCTTTCTCATTAATGACAATCTTGTAGTGTCACTGGAAAGGCCTCTGGTGAACGAATTCCTCCCCCCTGGTGGATTATCTGTGTATTGAATGTGTCTAATTGTATACATCAGGTTTTCCAAGAAACAAAAATCCCACTGATCATGTAGAGGGCTTCAAAACTCATGTACCAAATATATGTTTTTTAGCATTATAGGGTTAAACGTCTGGTGTGTAAGACTTAACCCATAAAGACCCAAACAGACACCGAAACCATCTACTGATCTAAACTGTTTAATACCTGTTGATCCATTAATCCTATCAATACATGTAAATAACTGGTGTAAAATACCTGATTTTCACTCAAAAAAATGCTAAATACAGAGGAGAATATTATAATGAATGGTGATAAATCACTTAAAGGAGTTATCTTTTGCTTGTTTTAAATGGAATTGTGCATTTTAAAACATTTCCCTGTGGTCTACATAAACTGTAAATGCTATGCTTGGGTCTGAATTCTTCAATAATTCAACTCCACAGGTCCATCTTCAACCCTATTTCTGAGTAATGACATGAGAAAGGTTGTTTTGAGCGCTGGCCCTTTAAATGCAAATGCTCCATGCCCTCCAGGTTCTTGACCATGCTCCTCTGTCCCGTTCAGCCATTTGTGTTTGTTAATACAACCAACAAATTAACATTTTAGGTAATCGGCTCGAAGTTTGGACATATTTTCAGTTTTTACTACAACCGATGCTGCTAATAAACAATTATGGCGTACTCGGAGAAATATTTGTTGGAAGTCTTGACCTTATATGTGCAAATGTTGTGATGACTAGTTATGGACATAACAAATTAAGAAGGAATTAGAACAGGTTGTAGAAATCCACTCAGCTTTGCAGCACCTGGAGGGTTCAAATTCAAACTTTTGGAACTATTAGGGTCTCCAAATACACAAATAAACGTACCAAAGACTAATAACAGTGGGTTTAGCAAAATATGAGCCCTTTAAGAAAGATTCAATACAGAGAAAAATTCATTTGGGAACTGCCACAGAATTAGCACTGGGTCTTTATGGGTTAAGGAGGTCTAACCACAGCCACTGATTATAGTTTTCATAATTACCATTAAATGATTGGTGTAAAATCAACTGCTGTGTGTTTTCTACCTTCATTATCATTATCTGCATGTGTGAGTGCAGACCAGTTACTATTCCCTAAAAATCTCAGAATGCATAAATCATGTACTGGCTCTAGAGAGGCCTTTTCCTGTTTTTCACATTTTCAACATCCACTTTAAAGGAAACTGGGTTGATTATAATCTGCATCTGCAAATGATATACATGTCCCAAGAAATGTTCATACAAAATGCATTTTTGTATTTCAGATACCGTGATGTTTAATGTATCCACTGCATTTGGAAACATACGAAGCCAATATGTTTTGTTTTACATCCGGCGGACCTTCAGGTACAGCTTTCAGATACGCATACAGTTACAAAAATGCAATTGAAATGCATAAAAAGTCACATGTTTTGGCCAGTACATGCATCATGCACCCCTTGCTTACATCCAAACACACCAATCACATTTGCATCAGGCAGCGAGATGGATGGCGTCCCATTCCAGGGGCATTGTTCTCAATCCAAGTCCTGGAGAGGGCTTTGATTTATAAAGGATGAAATGGGACTAGACTTGTTTCCCAGAGATCCCCAGTTGGCTGTGTTCAGAGCTTTTACCACTTTGACTGAGTTCTGAGTGAATACATGAATGCTAAAGACAGTAGCCACAGCTCTTTGCTTCTTTGGCTTCCTGTGCAGTCCCTCTTGCTGTGAGGGGATCTGTTGAAAATGATAGGGGACAGTGTAGCACCTGCATGTTTATCCAGACTTATAAAGGCTAGCCACATAGCAAATGAGAGCCATGTGTCTTTGTGTTTGTATAACAACAACAAGTAAAAAATGATCAAAGTCAAGTGAAGTTCTTGTATTATACAGAACTAGCCAACACATTTATCAAGCCAGGTATCATTTATCAAAGAAGTGCATGACCCAATTGGGCTGCAAAATGAAACCACACTAATTTCCCTGAAAAATAAAACATTTATCAATTTGATCCCAATAGCACCTGGAAGATCAGTCTCACATCTGGACTGAGATGTGTATTCTCAGTGGTCAGGATTACAGACAGATGTTGGGATGGTCTAGATTCACATGCTTCAATAACACACCATCGAGTGATACTGAAAACCACATGATGAAAACTGTAGCTACAGAATTTAAAAGAATCCACAGGACATGCTAACAACAGCTGATGTATAACAATAAGTGCTAATTAGCTCATTTTCAAACTGCTGCTCTTATGACGGTTTATTTTACTATGATTATCTGAAAGCTACAGTTAAGTTAATTAAGTTAGTTAAGTTGCAGCTCTGAATAACAAACATCCACTCTTATTAACAGTGTAATTGGTGCTCATATTTGTGCTCATTGAGTTACTGTTTTGTCCTCAGTCCCCATCAACTCTCTTGTGTTTCTTGGCAGCTGACTGACCAATTCTAAAAAGTAAAAAATAAAAACTGAATATTTTCATAAATACAAAAGTAAACATATTTTCTCAATCTTCACAATACTTTTAAAACCACCATCTTAAAACAGTGGTGGGAAAATGTTTTGTTCAACCCATGCATTTGTGATATTTTGCATTAAGAATCAGTCTCAAGTCATTGAACTCTGCCAAGTATTGTTCCATTCTCCAAACCCACATGCTCTCTTCTGCATGTGCACAATTCTGCCAAGGTCAAAACTGGATGTTTTGGCAAGATAATAAAACACACCCAGGATATGACATACTGACACTGTCAAGCATTTAATTTTGTTATTAAAAAAAACACACACACACACACACACACACACAAGACATTTGCATTTGTTTGTGCTGCCACAAAAAACACACAAAAAAGATTTTTCTGCTGATATTTCATGATAATATTGTGTCAGATTTTAACCCATAAAGACCCAAAGTCTTCTACTGAATTAAACTGTTTCATATCTGTTGATCCACTAACCCTATCAATACATGTAAATAATTGGTGGAAAATGCAGTTTGTCATCTTTTCATGGTCATCAGATATGACCGATTTGGACATTCAGAGGCTCCGTAGAATGTGGATGTGGATGTGAATGTGGAAACACCATCGTCTTCTACAGCATTGATTCAGCAGTAAAACCCATGGAGTTGGATCAATGACAGTGGATGGAGACACTTGTTTTCTGTTCAGTTAATAATCAATTTTGTTGAAAAAAATCACTTTTTTTTAAGTTTCTGTCTCTGTCTCTGTTTCTAATAACCCTCAACTTCAATCTGAACTTTTATGAACATCTACATGATCAATAAATAAAATATAAAAAAATCATGGATTTTCATTAAAACAATGTAAAACACAGAGGATATTATTGCAATAAATGGTGATAAATCACTTCAGAAAGGGTAAATTTTGAGAAAAAAAATCATATGGGAACAGCCACAAAAGTACCATACCATACCATACCGTACCAACTTTATTTATAATGCACTTTAAGAACTTTACACCTGGCCAAAGTGCTGTACACGAAACATAAAACAAGGGGTTAAATAAGTAAATAAGTAAAAACAGTGATAACACAGGGTGCAAAGCGGGCTAAGAACAACAAAATACAACCATCATAAAAACAAAGACAAATTAAAATCAGATAAATACAGCATAAGAAAAATAAATTAAAAAAAAAAAAGTATATATATATATATATATATATATATATATATATATATATATAAAAGAAACATGTCACTCATTGATTAAAAGCCAATGAGAAAAAGTGCATTTTTAGACGTGATTTAAAGACAGGCAGAGACTGAGCCTGTCTAAGGGCAACTGGTTCCACAGCTTTGGGGCAACAACAGAAAAGGCACGGTCCCCACGAAGCTTCTTTTTTGTTTTTGGAACTATAAGCTGCAGCTGATCTGCTGACCTGAGAGCATGAGGGGGGGCGTAGGGGTGGATCAGGTCAGAGAGGTAGGAGGGGCAAGGCCATTCAAACATTTAAAAACAAATAGAAGAATTTTAAAACCAACTCGAAAACACACTGGCAACCAATGGCGTGAAGCTAAAACTGGCGAGATATGTTCATGTTTCTGTGTCCCTGTTTAAAGATAGCACTGGGTTTTTATGGGTTAAGGGTGTCCAAAAAGGTTTTTTCCACTACTGTTTGATCAGCTGTAGTATCTGTTGTCAAAGTAAAGATAGGACAGTCCCATATCATCCTGCATGTTTTTCTAATTTATGACAGTAACTTTATTTTACTATGATTATCAAAACGTTATCACTAGTCTTTTATAATTATTGCAGGTCTATTGCAGCTATTTACATTTTTATTAACTGTGTAATTGGTGCTTTTCTTTGTGTCAGTTGAATTTGTGTTTTGTTCTCAGACCCCATCAACCTTGTTGTTTTTCTTGACAGTTTGTTTCCTGACCAACTGACTACAGTATTTCACAGATACATAAGGGCCCCTTTACACAGTACGGAGATTGTTGGGGGACCATTGAGCAATCAAAACTTGGCCCAATCACCCAACCATCTCCTCAGCCTAGAAAAAGCCATTTCTGTGTAAATGTTTGGGAGATCCTTGTGCGCTCGTTGTGCCTTTGGCCTCCTACTTTAAACAGTCTGGTCAGTCAGATCAGACAGGGGGGGTCATCGAGATAGTCATACCCATTCCCTCACTGATCTCTCAACCATCTCTACCTTCTGGGTGGTAAAATTTGGCATTCATTGAAAGATTGCTGAGAGATCATTGGGAGATCATTAAGGGCTCCTTGAACACGACTTCAGCATTCGTTGAGACTGCTTCCCTTGGCAATTGCTGAGAGACTGTTTTGGACCGAGTCAAACCTTTGAGGAGACCGCGGTGACCATGGAGATCACTGGAAGATCATTGAGAGATCTTGGTGATCACTGGGGGCTCATTGAAAGATCACTGAGAATCTGGCCATTTTTTTCATCATTTAATGATCTCTCAACAATCACCAACCTTGTGTAAAGGGGGTTTATGTAACTGTCTTTTCTTGATCTCATTATGATCCATACTAAGTGAAGACTACAGGACAGTCAAATGTCATCCTGCATGTTTTGTTTTTTGTCTTGTTGGATATTTCCATGCTTGTATGTGATGGTGCTGGCATGTGGTCTACAGATAAAGCCCTACTGCGCATCAGTCAGGACAGTCACATTATGGTTTCACTGTAACAATAACAAACATTTGAATTCTGTGGTTTGGTTGTGCTCTGATGCTCCAAAAACAAATGTGACACAGACTGTCTCTGAGCTCCTGAACCCTCCAGTAGAGCCTTGGGTACACAATATTTGAATGAACAAGAACATGTAACACATAAACATTGTGGATTCACCTAAATCTAAATGCTAATGCAGAGGGAGGCCGAGGAAGGGGAGGGAGGTAAGGCTGGAGAGGTGGTGAAAGCACACACATGGTGGTACTGAGAATTATACTGACAGCAACACTTTTTGCAGATTTGTACGTGTAATTGTATAATATGCGCAAAGCTGGGCAATAAATTAACCCATAAAAACGAAGTGTTACTTTTATATCAGTCCCCAAATGATTTTTTCTCTGTATTTAACCTTTCTCAAGTGATTTATTATCATTTATTACAATACTATCCTCCCTATTTTTTAATTTTTCAGTGTAAATCATGTATTTTTCCCTATATTTAATTTACTGATCATGTGGATGTTCATGAAAACTCAGAGTAAATTCAAAAGTTATTATTTTACAACAGCGAAAACTGAAGAAAAAGTTACTTTTTCAGCCAGGATATCAATGACTGAACACGAAAAACAAGAATCTACAGCTTCTGTAATTTGTCAAACTCCATGGGTTTTAGTGCTGAATCAATGTTGTAGAGGATGGCGGCGTTTCCATGGTAACTTTGGAGCCTCTGAACATCCAAATGGGTCATATCTAATGACCATGAAAAAATGACAAACTGCATTTTACACCAATTATTTACATGGATTGATAGGATTGATGGATCACCAGGTATTAATAAGGATGGGAATCATTAAGAATTTAACGATTCCATTATCGATATTGCTTATCGATCCGATTCTTTATAGATTCTCTTATCGATTCTCAGTGGGCGAGGGAATAAAGAGTACAAACGGGTGTGTTTGCATTAACTGTCTTTTATATTTCCATTTCTGCACAGAAAATATAACATATACAGTATGTACAAATAATAAGAATAGATGTTGCTGGGCCTGGTTGGGGGGGGGGGGGGGGGGGGCTACGGTGAAAATGAAACTGAAGACTCTTTACTACTTCCTCTATTGTCGCATTTCTACTACATGGAACGACTTGGCTCAGCTTGTCTCCTGTTGTTGTGCACCTCATTTCCTTTCCCTTCTTACCTTCGGAAACTTGTATTTGAGGAGTTATGACATTTGTTGCCTGCACCGGAACTGGCCTGGCGTTCACTCTGCCGCTACATTCACAAGCGCCACTAAGTAGCATATCAAATACGTGATATTCCTGTAAATGAATCACATGCTGTGGACAAATGTTTGAGGATATTGGAGGGATTCCACCCTTTTAAAGACATGGAAATTTTGCAAGTGTTCCAATGGACCTGGTGTCATCTTTTTAGACCGTTTCTGCTTCAACGCCATGTTGGCCACGTTCTGACCAAAACAATGCAGCGTACGTGTGACATCATCACGCATGCACAACGAAGGCAGAATCAATAAGCAGAATCGTTAAGCAGGCAGGCAAACGATTCCAAGGAATCAAGCTACTGGGAATTGGTTCTCAAAAAGAACCGGTTCTCGATTCCCATCCCTAGGTATTAAACCCTTTATTTCAGTAGATGCTTTTGGACGCTGGTGGCTGTTTGGGTCTTTATGGGTTAAATTAGTTTGATTCATTCATATTGTGCATTATGTGTTTTTGTATTTTGTACCTGTCTCACCAAGCTATGAAATCTTGCCGAAAAAAAGGTGACATTTGGCCAAAAAGTAATGCAGTTGCCACACACAAAAGTACAACTATACCAGACAAAAGTAATCATGTTTTGTATTCTGTCTGCATGGAACATTCATCTGTTTAATTGCATATTTAAGGTGTAAGTGGGGAAAAAGGCTCTGTGGTGTCACCCATTGGATTGTTGATTGCTAGTTTGAAGTTGGAAGTTTGGCATTTTGACTTTTTCTCTCTTGGATTTTGGAGAAATAAGTGACCCTATTTGGACAAGAGGGTCTAAGGTATGAAACTCCTTAACCTAACACTAGCTTACATTAGTTTTATGGAGACTAAGTTGCATTTTGAGCCAACCTTAAATGGCCTGTCAAGGATCTGCAGCTTTTGACAATGTGGTTTTGGTTTCATCTTTCAGCCCCAGTAGCTGCAACTTCGTTTTATTCCTCAAAGGTACAGGGGCAGTACACCACTGAATATAGAAGGAAATGATTTGACTTGAAAAGGTTTTGGGTGAATTAAACGCATGAGGTACTTCTGAGTCAGGTTATTTCACTGTACAAGGTATCCCATCCATCTCCGACAATTCTCCAAGCCAGACTCCACATGTTTGATGTGAAATATACTGTAACTTATCATGTTAGACTTGGTCTTCTTATGATGATGTGATCTGTAATTTGTAGATGAACATCACAATAACTTTCTTCCTTCCTTTCTTATCTGTGGACTCTTTAGGATTAAATTTAGTATCATATTTAGTCATCCTAACCTGCTAATCTGTAAAATCCATCATGCATGACATACAAACCAAGTGAGTCATATTTTTATACCGCTAACAAAAACACATGAATGTGAATTGATTTTTGTACATATTCATTACTACATCCAGGAATTTGCCTTAAATACCTGCTTTCAGCAGTTTGTGCCAGAAAGCATCCTTCTAAACTGTATCAGGTTCCTTACTGTAATCAATAACACAACAGAAAAGGCAAAACAATACAAATCAATATGTTTCAGTAAAAAAGCATGATCACGTGTAGGATAACCTTCTCAGCCTGGCCTGGGTTTCTTTAAGTATTTCATTATGCTCAAAGACAAGAAACATTGAACAGCTTTCACAAAGCCTGCAGTATTTTTAGAGACAATGTCATAGATGTTATCTGGTAAAAAAAGAAGAAAAAAAAAAAGTATACAGGCGGTACTTACTGTAAAATAGACAATTTAATACTATGTGCTGTTACATAACTCATAAACTTTGATTGCTGTAGCTATTGAGAGATAACATATAAGATAAAAAGACTGTACCTTAAAGGTGTTGATCAGATATTGTTATCACATAGTTTCATGCAGTTCTTTTTTTTTTTTTGACTAAAACAATTTAAAGGTTAAGTGTGGAAGATTTGCACATGCTTATGTACTTTAAAGCATGTGTTGGACTCTGTGTTATGGTTGTAGCTGCTTGGTTTTGGAGCTTAGCAGACTGCATTTGTAAGTTAAAGGTGCTCTGCCACACAAAACCGTTTTGTGTTTTTTGAAATATGTTCGGTCCATAGGTGTTTGTGTTATGTAGTGAATTTGAAAATTAACCACTACCTCCTCCGTCTGCTATTGAAACTGAAAAGAAATAAGCAGAGAAATCAGGTCAATTAAAAAAGCTGGTCAGTGTGACGTGTTAATGCCACAGCTCATTCCTATTCATGAGCTCGCCCGGGTGAGGGCACGCCCACAGAATTCATGTAGCTCAGTGACGGTTTTCGTATACAGCAAGCTGGGGTGCCGTAAAGGGGGGTAAACATGACAAATTCATGGGGCCCAGCATTCCCATAGGGCAGTGGAGGGGGCTCAGTGGATACAGGTTAGAAGTTGTGAAAATTTCGTGTAAGGTCCGCCGTACAAGAGAGGCATAAAAGCAGAGAGTCAGATGTTCACAGCATGTTAAGTTTCGCTTTCGGTTCCTCTACTTGCTGGAAAGCCAGGCTCTCATTGGCTAGCTGTTAGCCAATCAGAGTCAAGCAGATTAGCATGTTGAAGATTCATGAGAACAAACTGAGCTGAGTCTTCCAGCAAGCTTTCTATACCACGTTAGATTGGCTTGAAACTTGGTAAATAAGGCTTTTTTTTTCCCACAAGAAATGTAGCAGAGTCCATGGTAGAACTTCAGAACTTCTACCACAAAAGTAATGAAAAACATGTGGCAGGGCACCTTCAACAGTTGCTAGTGTGAGCTAGCAGAGGAGCTGTACTGAAAAACTGCTATTGAGGTATTTCCCATTTTGCACAAGCACAGTAATAGACAGACAGAGCGTTCTCGTTTCTATGGTAATAACTTTAACTTCTGCCCGTGAGAGCTGTTTGAAGGCTCTACTTTATGTCACAGATTTAATATTCTGTGGATATCGTCTTTTTGCTCTGCCATGTTATTAGCCCTCAAGTTATTTTTCACCACGTTCAAATCAATACAAGATTTACACTGATGCAACAAGTATCTGAACAAAGTAAAAGTCAGCACGGTCTAGTTTCTGTTATTATAGTAAATACAGACACACATAGAACACCTGTTGGATTTAGAATTTGTTTGCTGATTATCAGATTTATCTTTGGAAATAATTAATGCAACTGTATTTGTTCACTGCTGTTCACTATAATTAAACACTGGATACTGGCAAACACCAAGTAGTTGACAAATTACAGTACAGTATAGGTTACTGCATTACACTGACGTTAATGTTTATACTTATCGTTGGGTTGATTTTCCCCTAAAGCTAATGGTTCTGGGTCTGGCTCAGGTTCTGCACACACATGCACAGTCGTGGAAAAAATTATTAGACCATCCCTTGTTTTCTTCAATTTCTTGTTCATTTTAATGCCTGGTACAACTAAAGGTACATTTGTTTGGACAAATATAATGATAACAACAAAAATAGCTCATAAGAGTTTAATTTCAGAGCTGATATCTATCCATTTTCCATGTTTTCTTGATAATAACCAAAATCACTTCAGTTCTTACATCAATATCTATGGCATTGTACTGACAAAAACAGTGCTTTTAGGCATTCCATGTTTTCTTTTCTGTCTGTTTTAGTCACATGATACACACAGGAGTTAGTACTTGACTGCATAACCATTGTTTTTGATGACTTTTGATGGTCTAATAATTTTTCAGTGACTGTATGTACAGTATTTTGTAAAATGTGGTTTGTGTGGTTAGTATTATTTTCACTGTGCTGTGTAACATCATCAACATGGTTTGTTTTGTCCAAAAAGTAATACGTCATTAGCAACATAGTAAAGCGACACTGGTTGGCACAATATTTTTAATTATTTTATTACTGTGTTGGAGTAAAATAGACCAACATAGTGCCCATAGTCTGTACCTTTAACCCTTTCATGCATAGTGGTCACTACAGTGGACAGCTATTCAAAGCTGTTATCTTATATATTCATGGATTTTGTTTTAGTTCCATATCAGCCAATAAAGCAGACGTACCATTGGTGTAACTTTGCTGTTCTTGATGAACCTGATCTGCAGTAACATGTTTGAGTACAAGTCAGTTCCTTATTATTGTTATTAGACTGTAATTAAGTTTTTTTTGTTTAAACAAAAAGGTTTTTTTTATGGATTATCTCCATAAAGTGAGTAATAACTAATATTCGACTATGTTAAAATGTGACAAAACATAAAAAAATTATTTCATAGTTTCCACACAGAATATTAGTAAATATATGTTTCTTTGCTTCAAAAATTTAACTCATGGTGTCCAACTGAGTGGATATTTTTGCAATTCCATGAAAAATATTTTCATTAAAAAAAAATTCAATCAGTGTGGTTTTTTTTGTTGTTTGTTTTTTTTCCATGCCTAAAGAGGAATAAAAGCACTCAGGAAAAAATCTTGATTGAGGTTTTCATAATTCATGCATGAAAGGGTTAATGAGAAACACTGAGTTCTGAGGCCATCCCAGCTACCCATGGGCAACTTCCATGTTTTACTGAGAAAACTTTGTCCAAATATTTCTTTTGCTGCTGGCTAGAAACAAGTTTCCTCCATACGGCAGAATTAGCCAAATGAGACTGAGTCAGAACTTTTTTAGTTTTTAGTTGGTATATTGTTTCTATTACCGTAGTGGTCACCTTCACGTCCGAGTCTATGTTGGAGTCTACCTCCGGCTTGTGTTTGTTCCTGGATATTATTATCCAAGTATATATCTTCGTTTCATTTTCTTTCATATTTGATCTACTATATGTAAGAAAAAAATTGATGGATTTCTTTACCAACATTATTGGTTCATCATAGCTGTACCAATAAGTATGCATATAGATGCTTTCTTTGTATTAGTTTTATATTAGATGTACTCTTGTCAAAATTCCACCCTAATAGGTGATATCATCATGACTGGATGTCCACTGCTTTTATATATTTTCTGAACCAGACACATCTGCCACAGTGAGGGAAACAAGAGCTCTCAAATTAATTTGGTTTCCAGGCTCGACCCAGATGACACATTCCAGTTTGCAGAGTTAAGACACTGTTGAGATGGACTTGGAACTTGTGCAAAGAACTATATCAAGCACAGTACTCTATTTGTTTTTCAAGTTTCTGCTTTGAAAGGAACACAAGGCCATTCAACAGTACCAACTCCATCTCATGGTGCAAACACTGCCTCCTCTTGAAGTTCCCGTGTTCCGACATGATTTCATCCCTTGTACCTGGCAGGTTTCATCAACTGCAGGATAAAGCCGAAGCCCTCCCTCAGCCTCCCCACTCACCCAGTGTAAACACAACTGAACCTTTACAGTGTAAACATCATTGAACCTTTATAAGAAATAGATTTCCAGCTCCTTCATGTCTGCGTACTAGAGGCTTTTCGTGTTGAGGAGAGCTCCTTTATGGAATTGAGGATGCAGTATGAACAGAGTGACTCAACCTCCTCTGAAGTCTGATCTATCATTTCTTACATCCAAACCATTCTTTCCTTTAGATGTTTCAATAATTACATCTTCTATTTCTGTATATCTTAAAAAACAGTACTTACGCACACAACCATAAGTATGTACTCTTATGGCTGTCACACTGCATTCTGAATTTTCCAGTGCAGTTTTCCCATACTGTCAGCGATGCTTTGATAAATGAGGGCCATTCGGACTTTAATTGTGGGTCAGCTGCACCCGGGCCTTTAGTCGTAAAACCACTCTGAGTATTTTGTGTCATATTTCAACAAAACCTTGCCCCTTTTGTGGCCTTGACCCTGGTTTAAATACAGACAGATGAATGCTGGCTGTTCTGTGATAAACCACATGGACATTAATGATGGAGACGAATACAAACACAGTATTTGGAAAAGTACAAATAGGGATTTTATGAATATACTGCACATGTTACATTCAAATACTGTGCTTATGCTGACATAACAAAAAGACAACAGCAGAGTACACACTATAAGAACTCTTAAAAATATACAGTTGGCAGCTAGTTTGTTTATTTTTTTCTTGTCTAAAAGGGGTTATATTTAGTATGAATATTCCAAACTCTCAACAAGGGGAAGTTGTGCATCAGAGCACACTTATGACTAAAACCACCAATAAAGTGTTCAGAGAACGCAAACCTCCACCAAGCACCCCAAATGGTGTGCGTGTGTGGATCAACTATTTCTTTTTAAATTAAACAGTTTCAAGGTTGTTCCATACAGCAGAAAAAGTTGAAGCTTGGTACCAGTCATGTCTATGTCAAATTATATTAAATTCCAATCAATATTTGTTGAGTTATAATGAAAATTGTGTCATAAATGGGATTTTCAGTGTTAAATTGAAATGTCCACAGAGTCCACATTCCACAGTGGATGTGGACAATTTTGTGCCAGATACAAGATATTGTTAAAATTGGAGGCTAATCGGAGTCGTTTTGATTTTTTATGAATTTTCAAAAATTGCTCAATGATGAGAGAAAGGAAAATTTGAGATTTTGTGACCTTGCTGTGACCTTGAACTTTGGCCTACTTGGCCCAAAATTTAATGGGTTCATCCCAGGGCCTAGGCCTATCTGTGGGGAAAATTTGGTAAAGATGGTTGGAATAATTTACCCGTAATGTTGCTAACAAACAAACAAACATGCAAACAAACACACAAAGCAAAGTGATCACAATACCTCCTGGCAGAGGTAATCAATGCTATGTATCCACAGACTGTATCACTCACTGAATAAAGTATAAAGCTTATTTTTTATGCATATTTGCATTATAATATCATCAAGCTTTCTTCCTCAAAGAGAAAACTCATCGGTGGTTACTTTCACAGTGGAAATGACCCTGTGTCTTATAATCTTCACATGCTACTTCAGCTAATAGTTTATATTATAGCTCTGTTTTTAAATAGAAAACAGCCACAGTAAAACCACAAATCACCTGCATTCTCTGTACGGTTTGTGTTGTCAGTATCTGTACTAAAGATCAACATGGTCAGAACTGTCACAGTTTAATCTGAACCATGGATCAACAAACAGTAAATTTAGAAAATATAATAATATCACAGAGTAAATTTATACCTTCTTAAGTCTAATAATCCAACTCAGCTGTGTAGAAGAAACATGGTTTTATCATCAAACTCTACTGATTTCATTTAGGGGGGAGAGGGGGGAGCAGACTTTTGGGAAAAGATATTAGTCTATATTTTATAAGTAGTGACAAAAATAGTTTGGTAAGTCATTCTTTAAAATGTAAACGACATTAGGAGGTTGGCAGGAGCTCTCCGTAAGTACCAGGACATACCTTACCTATCTCTCAATATATAAATCAGTCTCTCTCTCCCTCCCTCTGTCTCTCTGTCTCAAATGTCACTCAGTACGCACAGGCCGTATGGCTGCAGGCGCCAATGTTAATACTGATATGTTGGGACTGTGGGAGCAAATGCAGCGTTCCTGTTTTTAACTTCATTTCCAGTCATGCAGTGTGGTACTGTGCTTCCTTGATTGTAAGGCAGTTATATTCCAAAATAACTCCAAAAATAGTGGTCCTATCAACTTGCCGAGATATTTAAAGTGGAGATGGGAGTATTCCTCAACTGTCGGTACCAAATCGGCCAGTTAAAAATGTCTCAATTTGTTAGAATTGTGCTGAGAGACACACACACAGACACACACACACACACACATACACTCTCTGAGACCTTCCAGTATTATGTTATAGATAGCTGGAATTTGAATTGTGCAGGTTTGCTGAGGTTTATTATGACAATGTTTTGTTTTCCTTTTGGACCTACGATGGTGTTTCTATTGTAAATCAGTTTACAAAAGTGCAGTTACTGTCTAGCTCATCTACATCCTCACTCAAAAAAGGGAGTGGGAATTCAGGATTCAATTCTTGACTATGGAAGAGATGTGTTTTCCCCTGGGAGAGGTGGAAAAGGCGGTGTATCGATAAAAGGAAAATGCAAATAAGTGCAATGGAAACAGAGCAAATAAATAAATGACTACATGTATGTATGCAGGAGACTCCAGCATATTTTGACTCACTGAATAAAACAAACATATTGGCGAGAAACGATGAAATAACATGCATGAAGAACTGCAGAAACAAGGAAAGGCCTAGATAAAGTAGAGGGAGTTTGAACATAATAGGATTGAGAATCATCTATTAGTGATTTAGCTAAAGTAAACTCAATAAAGTATTATATAATAACTACTTTATTCAATACCACATCTAAGTTTGAAGATCTACTTTAACCCTCAGAGACTAAAACAGCTGTGAGTGACCAAAAGCATCTACTGATCTAAAGTGTATTTTCAATCACTAAACCTATCAATACATTTAAATAATTCAGGTAAAATGCAGTTTCACAGCTTTTCGCTCACATCAAACATGATCCATTTGAACGTTCTGAAGCTCTGCAGTGAACACAGAAAGACATTACATTAATTCATCAATAAATCCCATGTAGTTTGACAAGTGGTGATTGTAGACGTTTGTTTTTTATGTTCTGTTAATGATACATTTTGTGTAAAAAGTCACTTTTGCTTCAGTTTTCTCTGTTCTGTTGTTATAACCTCTGAATGCACTACTGAGCTTCTATGAACCTCAGTAAATTAAATAGTTTAGTTTTAGTTTAGTTTATTTCAAATATACAGCAAAACAAAATAATCCTACTTAGTCCTTATAAATGAAACAGATTATAAAAGAAAACAAAACAAACAAAAAAACATTTACATAAACATGAAAACAAAGTATGACTTTACTTGCATGTTTGAAAAGGAGTGGGAGGAACTATAACTTATTTAATCCCACCCCTTCAATAATAAATAAATAAGTAAATTAAATAGAAGAAAATATAATAGAAATGAATAAAAATAAATAAATAAAATACTCTCTTTTCACGGAACAATGAAGAGGATCAAATAATTAACAGTAACAGTTTAGAAAGGTTAGATGTAGAAAAATACATATAAAAATATAGTTTCCAAGGGTTAACCTGAATTCATGCCACATATTATTGTACATATTTATTTTACAAAGTTGTAACTTACATCAAAAGGATGAATGGAACAAGAGCCTGATAAATATTAGTTAGTGTCTTAGTCTTTTCACTCAAACAAGCAGTCAAAATAATCTACTAACACTTTGACTTATTAATAATATGCATGCATTGATTCTCTGAAAATTAATTTTGAAATTGAAATGCCTTTGGATGAAACCCTGATGTTCATGGCTGTAGATACACAAGGGTCCCATCCATCTGTAACATGTGGATCTGTAACATTTGGTGTTCAGCAGTCTTTGTCATGTAAGCAGAGTAACTTATATGCATGGATTATACATATTTGAGTAGGTATTTATAAGCACTTTAACATTATGTATAACAAAATGTGGGGAGATAAAATTTTTAGGTGAAAAATGTCAAATTACTGCTCGGTAATGCATGGGCTTGAAGTTTTTATGCTTTACACAAACATTCAAAACATGCAGTTCTCGACAGAAATTAATATCAAGTAGAACAAAACCTTTTAGATATTATGTTCAACTATGCTGAAAACAAATTTTAGTGTAAAATATTGAAAAGTGTTTGTTTTATTGACATGTGAATGTGGTAACACGTGGACAGGTTGCCATAGTAACGCGTGGACGACTCCTTACCATTGTATGCATCACCCAAAATGTATCAAAACATCATTACTTTCTGAAAGTTTCACTCAAATATCTGAATTATAAGTAACTAGAAAATTTAAAATTGGTATTTTTGTGGTAACACATATACAGGGCCTTTTAAGCAACTCACAAATGTTCAAACTCATAAATATCAATAATATTCACAAAATAATGAAAATCTAATACTTGAAACATAACAATCATCTGTATAATCAAACAGACTGAATACATTTTTAAAATTTTTATATAGAATTTTTAGCGTCAAATTCGAGCTATGGCTATGGTGTAAAAAGTACAATCGACAAAATCAGTTGTGACTTATTTTTATATACAAGTGGTATTTTAAAAAGGATAACAGTTCCATACAATACAGATCTTTAGCTAAAAAAGGACCCACTTGATAAATGATGTGCAAATTTATATTTCATGTTGATGTTCACTTTTGTTTGATCGGGCCCACATGTGTTACTGTGTCTACAAAAAGCAAAAAAAAAACACTTTTCCTCCAAGTGATTAAAATTATTAGAATTATGGTGACCAAATGGCCCACTTTATGACCGACTGCACTGTATTTCCGTCCTTGGCCCTGGGTGACACATATTGAGGCCTTCATATGCCATATTTTGATGTTAATTAGAATATAAGTATGCATTCAAGACTATGAAATGGACTGTGAAATCTGAACTTTCCTTTATCTTTACAGTTTGTTTGTTTATTTATTTATTTCAAATATTGCAATAAAATCAAACAACTGAAGAATAATTATAGAATAAATACAGTATTGCTCTGAGCTGCTCTAAAAAGCCACAGTAACTTCATGTATTTCTCTACTAGTGAAGCTTGCCTCTCAGAAAACTCAGGGACGCCACTACTGAGAAGTTCAGGGTCAGTTCTGCTCGCTGGAAAAAATGTTTTGGCTACAGAGGCAGGGAACTTGCACTGCAATAGATATATATCTATGAAAACAATCATAACACTTTGTGTAGCACATTCTAGTAGCAAAGACGTGAACTGATGGTTGGCAAGTCACATCACTAGGTGAGGTCCAATCAGAAGACCGAGTCAGATGATGTTGCGAAGTCCAACCTATTGTTCGGAGTGGAGACATCCAAGAAGATAACTGTCAATCAGACCTGGAAATCGGGGCTTTTTGCGGCTTGAGTTCCTGCGGGAGTCTTTCTAAAAAGACCAGCGCTGGCTTTTATGTTTCACACGTGATCAGAATAAATTCTTAAACTGAGACCAAGTGCATCCTGAACTCGTCTTTGGAGCTTCCAATTAGGGATGCAACAATGACCGGTATAATGATAAACTGCGGTAAAATTCCCGACAGTTAGTATTACCATTTAAATTCTAATTTTCATGATAACCGTGTTTGATTACCGCACTTTGAAAAGTCACAGTACTGCACACTACCTGGATCGTTGTGTTTCATTCATTTACATTTATTTTTATTCATTTTCTTGCCAATTTTGGTCAGTTTTTATTCCTTTTTATCTCATTTTTGTTTCATTTTTCATTGATTTTGCTGCTTATGTTTGTGCATTTTTGTCCAATTTGTTCCTTGTTTTGTTCATTTGTTGCTTATATTCAACATTTTTATTAAGTTTGTTTGCATCTATCTATCTATCTATCTATCTATCTATCTATCTATCTATCTATCTATCTATCTATCTATCTATCTATCTATCTATCTATCTATCTATCTATCTATCTATCTATCTACTCAAACTTGATATGGAAAATGGTCAAACAAGGTCCATAAGGTGTCATCTTTAATGCACATTTGCATGTTTGATGTTTACATGTTAATATTTGAATATTTCTGCCAACAAAAAGTACATTGTGCCTATTATTTTATTTTATTTTATTTTAGTCATTTATTTTTTCAAAATACAACTTGGTTACATTATTTCAGTGTGTGTATAAGTATAAATACCGCGATAATAATGATAACCGTGATAATTTTGGTCACAATAACCGTGATATGAAATTTTCATATCATTACATCCCTACTTCCAATCAACGAACACGAAAAATCCTTACAAAAGACTTATATAAAAAAGAAAGTAAACGTGAGAGTTGAGAAAGTTGCTTTTGCTTAAGTGTATTTAACTTACAACCTTTACACTTTACTGTTTACTCTTATTAAAGTTTCACTAGACCTTTAAACATTAGTTACGTATTGTCCCACATAAACATACTCTTTGCTACCCATTTGGCTTGTTGGAATCTGACCACCCTAATTATATTACCGAAGACAGTTAAGCTTATTTTCCACTTTTGTTCCTTTTTTTTTTTTTTTGCATAAATAATGTTTCTGTCTCAGCCAATACAAATACAGTGTACCCTGCACATCTCCAGTTTTTGGTTTTCAGAGCTGACAAAAAGAAACTTCAGTCATGATTAGAAGCATTTAATACCTCATCTTCTTTTGTGGTTGTACATGCAGACCATTAGTGTTAATCACAGGATCAGTTACAGTTTTTACAGCATCCCATTGTGCAGCTGCATTTATCTGCCCACTGTGTAATGTGTGTGAATTTCCTATACTTCAAAATAACACCTTCTTGGGTGCTTGGCTGCACTGTAGGTGGACAGCTCATTGTCAGCCCTTCAGCCTCGGCATATCCTGCACACACACACACACACACACACACACGGCTCGGCCCATCATTAGAGCACAGACACAGACATAGGGGGAGGTGGAGAAGCGATGGATAGACAGAAAAAGAGGGAGAGAAAGAGCAACTAGATTCAGGAGGGAGCACACTGAGGCGCATCATTAGCACCAGGGATGGAGAGATCTCCACACAGAGGAATATAATGAAGATAAGACGCTTCATTTGGGGTTTTAAATTTACAAAAATATGCAAAAACTTGGAATATGAGAGGAGGTTTTCAGCAGCTTGGACCCTGTCAAGCTATTCACAAAGCAATGCATTTCCAAAGCCAGCCTAATTATCGATTGCTTTAAATTGTCATACAAACAGTGACACATATTTACCCCAAACTAATTAACCAGAAGTCTGATAATGATTAAGAATAAATGTCATGAAATCGTACGACTTTGCAGATTTTTTTAAGCCTTAAAACAATTTTTTTTTAAAAAGATGTGGCATTCATTAAGGGAAAGCCATGACAATTAGACGTTCACCAGACCAATCAGATATTTCCTTCAATTTCTTTGTGCACAAATGAACCGATCTTAAAGAAAAGAATCCACTTTGTAAGCAGTTTCTAATGAGTGGGACTTTCAGACTGACAGATACATGCCGGTATCCCTCTAGCTTTGCTTATTCTCCCGTGCCTGAAATAGCATCAGCGCCTGAGTTTGATAATCATTAATTCAGTTTAATTTCCTCTACCGTAACTGAAACATTCATATCCGCACATGAATTATTGGGTTTGAATATGTGAGATTGCATCGCCAGGAAAAGGCTCTGAAATGGACTTGAAATTTTAAGCAGGGCTCAATATTTGAACAGTGCATTCCAGGAAACCGCATAGAAGTTGTATTGACTTCCATCACTTGTGTTTCACTTTAGCTCTCAGAAAATATTGAGCTTATTGAAACAGCATTAGCCAGTCTCCGAGGCACAAAAGTGGTGTATAAAACCCAAAAAGGCAGCAATTACTGGCTTAGAAGGAGATTGATGAGGGAGATTCATAGATGACAAAGCTGTAAAGAAAGTGTTAGCTCTTCGATTCACGTATCGGACAAATGTGTCTCGAGTAGTTAGTTACATTTCAGTGTAAAAGTCAAAAGTTTTCTGCCACAGCTGTTGGATTTCGTCAGAGAACGAGGCCTTAGCAACAACCCCCCAAAATAGGGACATCAAGGTGACAGTAATGCATACACTGTAGAAAACCTGTGAGAGAAAATTTGGCAGCTGAGGAGACAGGACAACAGAGTGAGAATGGAAATGAGAGACGGTATAAGAAATGCAAAAAAGGGTGAAACGAAAGAGAGGAAGAAAGCAGACTAGAGGGAAGAGAAGGAGAAGATGTGACAGTTCAGCGGACGTTTCATATGAGAAGAGGAGGAAAAATCTCTGTTAAAGAGCTGAAGTGGTTTAATATATATATATATATGTGTGTGTGTGTGTGTGTGTGTGTGTGTGTGTGTGTGTGTGTGTGTGTGTGTGTGTTTGTGAAGAGAGTGTGACCTCGCCTGTGAATGTGAATATGTGTGTGTAAGAAAGCTGTCAACTACTCCAGGCGAGAGAGTTCCAGCAGTGTGTCAACCTAATGGGCAGAAACTGGGGCATTGTGAATAATTCAACAGCTTTTTAGGGGGAAAGGAGATGCTTCCAATATCTTCCCTTAGGAAAAACGTAAAGGGCCCTGCCTCGTAATACAGCTGCACACACACATACATACACACACATACACACACACTCACAACTATGCCATCAGTTCTGCCAAAATGTCTTCAACCAAACTGATGTTCTTGTTTAGGAAAAACAAACAAAGCAGCAGTGTGTTCCATCCCGTTGAGACTCTCTGCAGGTTAGTTTGGAAATTCACCAGGCTGTCAAGCAACTGGTCAAACATCAGATTCATCTCCCGCTACTCATATGATGGTAATTATTATTTTGAAAAGATGTAATGTAACCACAGTAGTCGTAGCAGCCAAGGAGTGGTGTAGAAGCCAATAATGTAATAACAACAGATAACGTAATAACGGCCGATAACGTAATAAATTTGCCATATTTAAAATGTAATAGGCCTAAAAACGTAAAAACTGGCCAGTAACATAATAAAAGTCCTAAACTGATAATGTAATAACTTTTGGCCAATAACGTTATAATTTATTACGTTATTGGGAGAGAAACACAGACAAAGAAAGACAGAGACAGAATGCATTTTCTCAGTTCTATCCAGTTATAAAAAGTTAAATAAAGCATAATTAATATATTAATACATTATTGGCTCAGTTATTACATTTGCAAAGAATTTTTTTACCAGGCAAATAACATAATAACCAATGGCTAAAAGTTATTATGTTATCGGTTCAGGACTTTTATTATGTTATTGGCCAGATATTACATTATTACCTCTGCTAGGAGGTATTGTTATCACTTTGGCTTTGTGTGTTTGTTTGCGTATTTTTTTGTTACCAACATTACGGGGAACATTTTACAACCATCTTTACCAAATTTTACCCACAGATAGGCCTAGGCCCTGGGATGAACCCATTAAATTTTGGGCCAAGTAGGCCAAAGTTCAAGGTCACAGCAAGGTCACAAAATCTCAAATTTTCCTATCTCTCATCAATGAGCAATTTTCGAAAATTCATAAAAATTCAAAACGATGCCGATTAGCCTCCAATTTGATACACCCGTAGCTTATAACAATATCTTGTATCTGGCACAACATTGTCCACATCCACTGTGGAATGTGGACTCTGTGGACATTTTAATTTAACATTGAAAATCCCATTTACGACACATTTTTCATTATAACTCAACAAATATTGATTGGAATTTAATATAATTTGACATACACATGACTGGTACCAAGCTTCAACTTTTTCTGCTGTATGGAACAACCTTGAAACTGTTTAATTTAAAAAGAAATAGTCAATCCCCACATGCACACTGTTCGGGGTGCTTGGCGGAGGTTTGCGTTCTCTGAACACTTGTTGGCTTATTACATTTTAAAAATAGCAAATTGATTGCGTTATCGGCCGTTGTTACGTTATCAGCTGTTACATTATTGGCTTCTACGTATGGGTTGAAACTCAGCCCAGTGCAGACGTATCTGGAAGTGTAATCCAACTTAGAGCTGCTCCAAAACACCTGACTAGCATTGATTTTATGAAAAAGTCTATCTTTTTTCCCTAGTTGTCATTTCGATGTGATTCACCATTTTGTGTGTTGGTCGTCCTTTGGTAAATTATTGCTCTGTTAACATTTAGGACTAATAGAATGCTCTGATGTCTGCCATGTTGGGTTTTGTTTCATGCAGCTAACTCACCTGATGAATCCAACTACTGCAGATTGTGTTTACTTAATACAATTTTGTTTTCCCTGACAGACAGCTCTACTATAGTTGTGATTATTGTCCAAATACAGTCTCTTACTGTTTCAAAAAACCAAGAGGTTTTAACAAAAACTCAGTTCATCAGAGCAGCATTCCACTAACCTATGCTTCTTGTTGTCAGGAGCGCCGCAACCAATTATGGGCCCCATGAAAGCAGAATTGTTGTGGACCCTACCAAAATATACCATCTTCTCAATCTGTCAGACAGGGGGTGGGGTGTGGTCCATAAACAACGTCACTTATGATACTGTGAAAACGAAAACGAACCTTAACATGCTTTCAACATTCGCCTCCCAACTTCTACACCTCTCTTATACAGCGGATCTTACATGAAATTTTCATAACTTCTATATCCACTGGGCCCCCTCCACTGCTCTATAGGCCCCTCACAAATACTGCGCCCCATGAATTTGTCATATTTACCCCCCTTTATTGCCACCATGGCTACGTCTACTCATGTCTACTACCCCATTCAAACGAATTTGGATATTTTGCAAAATATACTTAGCACCATTAAAACCACACAATCCAAACATGTGGTGTAATTTCCAGAAAATTATTTGCTAAGGTGCCTATTTTGTATATGTTGCTAACAAGATGAGTAACACAGTTAACAGCTGTATTTTTTTCATTCCCGCCGAGCGTGACGTCAGCATTTGGACTAATCCCTTAATGTCGGACATTGAGTCGAATCCCTTGTACAGAGTCTTGACTGGTAACTTTAGGTGTGGTCGATAGCCAATATGAAGGCAGCAAAGAAAACATTTACAATACAACAGAGAGAACGTGCCATTGGTATGTTACGAGCCGGTCTGAGCCGTGGTGAAGTCGCTCGCCGTCTGCGCTGTCATCACAGTACAATCAGTCATCTGAGTACCAGATCGGATCAGAGCCCTCCGGACAGGATCATGAGACTTGTCAGTTCCGTGGATCATCCCTGCACTGCTTGTTTGGAAGCCAAAGATGGACACACCTGATATTGAATGATGACACTTTCCATTTCTGAGTACCTGTATTCTGTGACTGAATACATGTGTTAAGTTGATCACAATTTGTCCACAGTCCATTCTCTAATGACCAGTACTTCCCTCTTTAATATGAAGGTAACCCCAAACCCATTAATTTAATATATCTGCAAATATACATATTATTCTGACCTGTGCATTTTTAACGGCGCTAAGTATATATTCTTATTCCTCTGTTTGAGCCTCTTGTCCACATGGTAAACATCATCAAAAAAGTCACAAAAATTACATATATATATATATATATATATATATATATATATATATTTGTTTTGTTTTTTTTTGTTTTTTTTTTGTATGTATTCCTGTTGACAGAAAAAATGGGGAAATTGGAGAATGATGGCATCACACTCCATTTTACACGTCTGTTACTGTTTGGTGTAATGAACCTGCACCAGAAATATCAGAGCCAAGAGTATAAATCAGAAGTAGATCGAGGTCAGTACAGATACCTTTAGAAGATGGACTGGGGTTATGGACAAATCCACAAAATATAAAGAATACACTTCCACATCCTGGACCAACACTTAAGGTAACTTATGTTTATAACTGAACTTATTATTGCTGTTCACCTTCATGTCTGCCTTTTTCTCGTGTAAATCACATGCAAAAAATTATACTATTCAACTAATTAAATCTTATATAATGGCCTTATATAAATATTAGTTTTTGATATGTACAATATACATTTTTTCCTGATTTCAGAACATACTGTATAAGAAGGAAATAATAATTGTTAAATTTAGAGGGAAGCAAAAGTAAATAACAGGACCTTCTAGAGCAGGGGTGTCAAACTCATTTTAGTTCAGGGGCCACTTTCAGCCCAATATGATCTGAAGTGGGCCGGACCAGTAAAATAACAACAGTGAAAAAAGTAAAATTACGTTATGATAATGTTTACATCTGCAATGTTTCCTTAAAAATCTAAATAACATGAACAACTTGAAATGTCTTAAAAATGTAATTTAACTTTTTTTCACTAAAACAAAGATAAAATCTGCAGTTGTCATTATTTATAAGTTATTATGATACTATTTAACTGATCTTACCCAATTGAGATCTGTATGTGGAAGCTGAATTAACCCTTTCATGCATAGTGGTCACTACAGTGGATATCTATTCTACAGCTATTCTCTTGTATATTTGCATATTTTGTTGTTTTAGTTCCATATCAGCCAACACAGTGGACGCTTATGCATCATCCCATACACTGCAATTCATACCATTACTGTAACTTTACTGTTCTTGATAAACCCGATCTGCAGTAACATGTTTGAGAGTAAATCAAGTGCTTGTTCTTGTTATTAGACTGTAATTAACAGTTTTGTTTTTTGTTTTTTTTCCTCAACAAAATGGTTTCTTTTTGGCATATTATCTCCATGAAGTAAGTAATGACCTGTATTAGTGTATGTTAAAATGTGAGAAATCAGATTAGCTGGTTAAAAATGTTTTTATTTCATAGTTTTCACACAGTATATCAGTAAATATGTTTCTTTGCTTCAAAAATTAAATGTATGGTGTCCAGCTGAATGGATATTTTTGCAGCTCCATGAAAAATAGGTTCATAAAAAATGTCAATTGCATTGTTTTTTTTTAATGCCTAGAGGAATAAAAACACTCAGAAAAAAAACAAAAAAAACAACTTAATTAAGGCTCTCATAATTCATGCATGAAAGGGTTAAAATGGTTTTTACACCATTGATTGTTAATACCTTAAGAGAAATTTTTGCATTTCACTAATTCATCCTACGGGCTGGATTGGACCCTTTGGCGGGCCGGATTTAGCCCCCAGGCCGCATGTTTGACACCTGTGTTCTAGAGGGATTCTTGTATTTACTGGGTTTTATTTATGAGTATTTTAGAAGAAAAAAACTAAATACAAAGTAGTTTTATGTAAGTAATCCCTAAAAATGTAAATGGTATTCATAATGTTTGGTACAATTCTAGAACAAACAAAGAAACTACCACTGAGCATCCTAGTCTCATGTTTACATGTTTTCAGTACCAGATGGTACAAGGGCGAACAGTTCAAAAAATATTTTTTAGCACAGCATAGTAGAAAGGTCTGCAGACAATAACAATGGCAACAGCTTGTTTTCTGACAATATCAGGCTGAGATCTGCAGACAGCTATTATGATAACATTAATGTAGCATTACCCATCTGGCCCCATGGTAGGGACAGACTGAAAGTCTTTGCATGCTGTTCCAAGGACTTCCAAAGCTTTCTCTAAGAACCACTTTGTCAAGAAACACAGTAAAGTTGTAAGAGTGGTGTGCAGTGTTCTTTGTTTGTTTTTTCAGTCTGCATGTCCTCGTCTTTGGACACAACCATTGCACCACTGCAAAGCTTTGTCACCCCTAATCACCATCAGAGTTTATTTTTGTTTTTGATATGTGTGTTACTGCTACAAAAGGGACAGAGTTTATTTTGATGCTGTTGCGAAATGGACAGAGTCTATCCTTAATACGTAAAGCATTTTTGCGTTTTGTGCTTTGTCAGAATTTAGTCTGATATGTGTAGGATTTGTTGAGTTACTTATGGGATCTGACACAGGGATTTAGGGTAGGTACACGAATGGGGTAAGGGGGCGGGAGATTACAGGTTACACTTCACCTCTAGCACTGCCTTCAGATTGATCTCTCATACCTCCACCCAACTCTATTTTGTGTTTGTTTAGGTGTTGTTTTTTGTCTTAATTCATTCTGTCTACCAATTACTTTCACATTTGATACATCTATGTAATGCCTAATATTCTAAAGTAGGCACATGTATCTACAAGTTATGTCTATTCTTTTTTTCTTATTTTTAATTTATTTATTTATTTTTATTGTCTTCCATTTCCGTTGGCTCAGTTACTATTTTTGTATATCACAGATTTGTTAGTGCTTGTGCTTAATTGATTTTCTACTGCTCAGAAACTTTGTTATGATGTTCTTATTCCTACTGTTGCCCCCTCTTGGAGGGCCTTGGGGTTGGTTTGGGGCATGGGGGGGTGTGATATAAAAGGCAATGTATAATGAATGAACTGTAATTCCACTCCTTTATATGTACTACATTGTTCAAAAAAAGATTTAAAAAAAAAATTCACCCCGCTCCTTTTCAAATGTTTTCCTCTTTTTATATAAATCTTCTTTGCCGTTTGGCTTTGTTATATTCGAAATAAACAAACCAACTTAAAGTCACTATAAAATGTATTTGTGAGATTTAGATATGTTCTTTTCCTTTTCTTTTTTTTTTTTTTTTTTTTTTTTTGTGGGTCCAGTTCTGATTTGTTTTATAAGACGCTTTTTGATTCTATATCAGTGAAGCGAACATATCAGTTAAAACTATACAAATGTTGGAATCACTTTAATTAGGACAGGCATGGAGCTGTGTCTCATCTTCTTAAGAGTCATGAAAAATATTATGTTTCTAAATAACCTGACAGAGGGAAGCATGTAGACTGAAAACAGAACTGGCCCCATTACAGTCCCTTGGGGAACATCATCCACATTAACATATCAATATTTTAAAACTGCATTTGAAAATGATCCCAGTCCATCCATGTACATTATAGTTGTTGCATGTAAATGCACAGGATTTAACAACACAACAGCTGGTAACCTAAATATTAAGGACGGATAATGGATGTGTTTGAGTATCTATGTTGAATTACTAGCTGGTTGTAGAGACTGTTCCATGTTTTCTTCTGGAAAAATGTCGGCTAGGCTAATTATCAATTGCTATTAATTGTCATACAAACAGCGACACACATTAGCCCACACTAATTAACCAGAAGAGTTACAAGTCAGGAATTCTAAACAAAAATATATTAGTGTGAAATAAACACATTGAACCCTTTATCAAGCAAGTGACTATTTTTGGTAATTTCCACATACATTACAAGACGGTGATGGCAACAGTTCCAGTTCGGAGAGTGAATCATCAATCTCAGGTCCAATGTGGTCTACAGGGTCTGTAAGGTCCACCTCTGCATGAACAGTGAGTGGACCTGCTTTGTTAGGTACCATGAAGTAATGGTACTAATGTAAGGAATGATGTTCAAAGGGAGAATGTGGATGTGGACAGGGGTCTGGATCAGCACTTATGTTGTAATGCTCTAAAAGTGATGTTCTTTTCACCTTACATGTGTTTTTCTTGCGTTTTTATATATACGTCCTGGATGTTTTAATTTTTTAGGCAGTTATGGGTAAGGAACCAAATATGGTAACTTAACTGACCTTGATTTTCTACATAACAATAAAACAAATTGGAAAAAAATCACAAAGGTAATAAAGTCTTATTAGGTCCTCCAATAATACACTATGAATGAAATGTTGAATTTCAGAGTATTTCAATGAGTGTCCTATAAAGAGTTAAAAGATTTGATGTGATTATGCAGCAAGATAAACAACCTTAACCCTTTCATGCATGAATTATGAGAACCTTAATCAAGATTTTTTTCCGGAGTGTTTTTATTCCTCTTTAGGCATGAAAAAAAAAAACAAAAAAAACAATGTGATGGATTTTTTATGAGTCTATTTAATCACAGAGTTTCAAAAATGTTCACTCAGCTGGACACCATGTGTTTAATTTTAGAAGCAAAGAAACATGTATTTACTGATCTACTTCTCAAAAACTATGAAATAAAAACATTTTTAATGCTGCTAATCCGATGTTTTCTCAAATTTTAACATACCTGCATGGAGTTAATATGCAAAAAAACAAACAACTTTTTGTTTAGAAAAAAAAAAAGCTTATTACAGTCTAGTAACAATTAGCAATTTATTTTACAACCAAACATGTTACTGCAGATCAGGTTTATCTAGAACAGCAAAGTTACAGTAATGGTATGAACTGCAGCGTATGGGATGATGCACAAAACAACAAATCCACAAATATACAAGAAAACACCTTAGATCAGCTGTCCACTGTAGTGACCGCTATGCATGAAAGGGTTAATGCTTAGACGAGGCTAAGAACATGTCAAACCACTGGACCGAACAGACTGATTTATTACAAAAACATCAGTGTGATATGCCTTTAGCACCACCACAGCTAGAAAATATAAAATCTAGCTTTATGGCAGGTCACCGTTACATGGACAAACCATCTGACAAAAAATATTTCTCTCCTTTTTGTCCCTGAACTCACAGCTGCCAAAGAGCCAACCTTATGTAACACATGACATTTACAACAAGGTCTGTTCCCTGTCTACCTATCTGCCACTCTCTCCTACATTTTCCCCCCAAACTCTCCCCTCCCTCCCCGACAGCTTCTCTCTCTGTATCCAATCTGACTCGCTGACATTTAATTAGTCGGTGAGTGGAGGACGCCTCGCAACATCAGCCCTGTAGTGTTGCTGACCTTTTCCGACTGGGTCACTCATCTGCCATTAGAGCACATACCCCCCCACCCCCTGCCCCCAAAACATCACCGGCACTTCACACACATACACACACACTCATACACCCATACACACACTCACACACACACTCATCATTCTCTCAGCACTAACAAAGCGTACTTCAGTGCAGCTCTGAAATGAGCCAGCTGGTGACCTGGCAATTGACAGCAAGGCGGAGTTTTCTTTTGCAAAAATGAAATGGACATGTTTGATGCAGCCCTTGTGTGTGTGTTTTCACATCTCTTACACCACTGATGATTTGGGCAATGTTGTTGGTGTGTGAGGCGGCTTCCTTTCAGTCGATTGCATCAGTCTAATCAGCCATCATAAGAGGAGACTGACAACAGCTTTCCCTTTCATCTCTGGTCAGTAGAAAATGCCCTTTGCAACACACATATCCACACAAACACACACACACACACCTGCACACACAGTCAAAGCCAATCAGAAGTTTCCGGTTCTGTCTCCCCCCACATCTCCTCTCCACTGCTCAGAGCTGTGACATATCACCCAGCAGCATCAGCTGCCAGACACCACCTATCAGGATCGGTTTGGAGGCCTTTTAATCCGCCCTCTAAAGAAGTCTTTCCTGTCAATGGAGGGAAACGTGACCCCAATATCAAATAGAGAGGCGGCAGGGAGGGGAGGTAGAGGAGGCATCCGGGGCAAAGGCCTGGCAGAGCCTCCTACCCAACTGGCCCTGCATGCCAGTGTTGAGCTGCAGCCCAGCCAGAAAAACTGGAAACATCCTCCAACACACAAGCATTGAACAGACAAAAATAAGGTTTATTATTATAGAGGGAGGATGTAGGCAGAAGAATCCCACATCCATTTAAACCTCGAAAAACTTAACTAAATATGTCGCTTAGCATCTTGTGGATATAATAGTAAAACAAGATTCCAGAATCCCTTTATTGCCCCATGGTGTGAGGAAATATGCCTTGGGCTCCAACCTGAGCTGCATCCACACAAACACAATTAAAATACATTTAATAAACAGGGCATGAAGGACACAGAAAAACAAATTACAAAAAAACATGAAGACATAGCTAATTTGCCTGAGTGTAAAACAACCATTTGACATCAAATTGATTAAAAATTTATTATAAAAAGGTGCATTTAGTTGCTGGAAATTAAAGAATCTATACATACTGATTTATATCCTCTTGGAACCCAGCAATGTTTTTTGTTGTTTTTTTTTAACTTTGCCAAACGAGTGAACAACTTAAATGCATCATCAGGTCCATGCCATAATTTCACACCCACAACCCCAGTCCATCTAGACTTCACATTTGTCCTCACTTAAGTCCATTCACAAATATGAAAATCTCCGGAATTATACTCTCTCTTAATTTCAAGAAATCACGAATGGTATTTGGGACAGAACTATTTGTATCCCTTATCTTCCATATACCTATTTAGAAACATTTTTTTATACCTCTTTTTGAATATATTTATGTTTGTACTTTATCTCCTGCTCTAGATTGTTCCACAAAGCACAATAAAAAGTTGTACAAAATAACATCGATGGTAGGGGTTACCATGTAATTATTTTTTTCCTGTTTTATGTATGCACGTAGAAGACCAATGGAACTTGTCATCCATGGCGACAGATCTCATATTAACCCTTACACTTCCATGTGCAACAGACTTTTATTTTGCATAATTCAAATTAGTGTTGTTCACTGAAGCATGAAAACTGACCCAGGACACTGGAGTCAATCAAGGGAGAATTACATGGTTAATAAACACATATGACCAGATTTTCAAAATGTTCCCCTCCCACAACCGAATCCATTGAAAAGTTCCATCACGTGACCACTTGTACTGTGTTTAGAATGTCTTATGTATGTGCTTGCATTACCTTCACTGTAATTCTTTCGAAGGATTTGTGTTGAGCGCATGTGCACGCAGCGACCGGCAGTGAGTGAGAGCTTGGCGTTTTGTGTTTGTCTTTTTTCAAAGTATGTTTTGTTGTAATGCCAAAGCAATCACTATGTCTGCAAAACAAATCACCCACAGGTATAAATAAAGTAACCTTGAACCTTTTTTTCTGAGAGTGTACTTTTTTCTAATACACCCTATAGTGCAGTGTTTAAAACTGCCAACATGGAGTGGAATGTTCATGATCATCCTGTGTGTGAGTGGGTTCCCTGTGTGTTCAAAGACATGCACCTTCATAGGTTAAATAGTTATTGATCTAAATCATCCATAGGTGGGAATGGTTGTTCCTCTGCATATGTCAGCTCTGCATGATGCTGTGTTTCATGGTACTCTTAGGTTTGTTAAAATCCTCAAAATACAACCAGATTTTTTTCACTCACAGATTTAAACACTGCTATTCTTTCATTTATACATGTATCTTAGGTCTAATTCCGACATATTTACTTTTCTACAACCATATGAATGACTTCAATAATTATAGTCTCTGGCCTAACGATCCATTATCATTATGTGGTCCGAAAGTTTGAAGCAAACTGGGAAAAAAGCCTTTCAATTTCCTGCTTCCACTGCTTGGAACAATTTACTGAGGGCACTAAAAATGTAGGAGCTGATCTCTTTAAATACATTCAAAGTCATTTTAAATGAATGGGAAAAGGATCAATCTGGATGTGGATGTTTGTCTGATTGACTGCATTGGGTTGTGCTCTGAGATGCTTTAAAGGACTATTGTTGATTACACTTTTAAGTACCTTTTAAATTATTGGTGGTGTTTGTGTAGGTATGTTTTTAGTACTGAGTTTTATTTGTTTTATGTTCATTTTAGTCTGGATGTATGACTGAAATGTTTGATTGACTGGTTTATGTACAGTGTTGTATATACACCTCATTATTCATATACACATATACATAAATATATATATAATAATTAACTATTAATATAAACCCCTAGTAACCTGAAAGGGAGTGAGAAGAAGTAAAACTTATTCAGTGTCTGTTCTTCTGTAACCTGCTGCTGCTGCCAGAGAGATTTTTAATCTAAATGAGTCATTTCATCCCGGTTAAATAAACAAATTATTGAATTAATTAATTAATTAATAAACAACATGTCCGGCATGTATTCCACCTTCACCTGATGGTAACTGGGATAGGCTCCAGCCCCCCCGAGACCCTCCAAAGCATTTAGAGGTTTGGAAAATGAATGAACCAAATTAAAATAAGTCAGTGTCATTGTGTCCATTTTACATTGTCCTCTCCTCACTAGACCTTGATATGATGAGATTTCCTATTCTTAGAACCTGACCAGTTTTTTTCTTATGAAAGAGGTTGTGTGAAAGCATCATACACAGCCAAGCCAAAAAAAAAAAAAAAAGTCCCCATCTGTATTTAACTAAGCAAATTAATTAAAGCCGTCCATTGGATAATCACTGTTGATAATGTTTCAGCTCTCATTACATTATTTATACATCTTACACTGAGCTTAGACTTACCTGTTTTATATGTGTGCTAAATCAGAACATATTCAAAAAAGCTGCCTCTATCTCAAATTAGGTACAAAAATCATCCCAAGTGACGAAAGTTGAGGTTATTTTTCAAAATGTGTTGTTTTCATCAACCTTTTCTGATGCAATTCTTCAAAATAAACATAAAAATATGTCACTGGAAACACACTGACATGCTGACATGGTATTATGACTTACTGCAATGTCCATCCAGCTAATGTGTTACAAAAACTGGTACACATGAAGGACGCGGGATTATTTATTTCAAAGTATTTGGTCAGTTTGATGAATGTAAACCCAGTATTCTTGCCTGCCTGTGTCCCACACACTAAACATCACCTGTCCTCCTGTCAATTCTGGTTGCAGAACACATTTTCTGAGTCACGGCCCACTGGGGCTCACGGTTTGACAGCCCTGAAATGGAGAATGGGGTGGTGAGGGCCATCATTATGGCCTCTCCATCATCATGTCACTGGCATGAGCTTTGTCCATGTGTCAACTCACTTCTCTCCCCCTTGAGTGGCCAGAAGATCACAGACCAGAGCGCTATATCATCTCCTTGGCGGCGTCTATTGTGTCCTCCTCTAAAACCCAGATTGCTATGCAGCAGCAGCGTCCAAAATATGCCCCGGACAGTAGAGAGACCACAGTTTTTTGTGCCAGGCATCGACTCCTGCAGCTGAGATGGAGAATTATTCAATGAAAGCACCTGGTGTAGTCTTTGGAGGAAAAGCTGCAGACTCTTGGCCCTTCAAAGCTCTCCAAGTGGTGTCCAAATACTCTGTAATCACAGTGATACCGTCAGCGACACAGCTATAAAGTCTGCTTCTCGTGCCTCCATTTAGAGACAAGAATCCCTGACACCTCAGCCAAGCTGCCAACTAATGTGTGCAAACAACTACACTAAGAAAAGTGTCACTAATGCCTTTGATTTGAGACTTGTCTGGAACCCCTGTAGAGTCCCAAGCAGATGAACACAAGCAGGCTAGAGCGGCCCACAACTACCCTACAGTCTTTTCACAACAGATGACACCATTAGGTCAGAGCAGACTGTCTTTCCATCACTCCCCCTTCCCTTTTGGTCTCGTCAGTTTCAGTGCAGGCTGTTATGCAGCCCAGTCGGGCCCCTCAGTGCCTCATTTAGCAGTTTAGTGAGGGACGAGCTTGGCCAGTGGACAGTCTGTCAGCACTGCAAATATACATCATGTTGGAAACACCCCCACCCCCACCACCACCACCACGACCAACAGAGAAATGCATCATATTAGCATTTAACTGCTAACAGTGCAAAATAAAGAGTATTTTTGTAAAGTTGGTAACACACAAAGACAACATACAAAATGCCAAAGTTAAATTCAGCAATGTGTCCTCTAACAACAGCTGGTTAGAGTATGAACTCACTGTCACACACAAGGTTTGATCTATATCTTTGATATTCTATTATAGTTTATCTTTTGTACCACTTCATTTATTATTCTATTTTTACCTCTTTTTTTGGAAATTTCATGGCATTTAAATCACAGGGTGAAGCAGAAACAGTATCTAAATTCTATGAATGTCCCATGCATCTAATGAATTAAAAAAAATAAATAAATAAAAAATTCACTGAAACTTTAAATCTCTTATGCAGACCCTGGCAAAAACAAGACCACACCTGCACTTAATGGAGCAAATAGTTCAGATGCTTCCATTTCATAATTACTGCAAAGATTAATATCATTAGCCTCATAAGTTTTTTTTTTTTTTTTTGCCAAATTGTGGTATCTGTAACTTTATTCTCCTAACACTGCTGATTCATTTTCATTGGCTATAACATGAAAAAAATATGACTTAAGCAATTGTGCTAGGAGGCTCATGATATGGTTCAACTCCAATAAGATCTTCATCCCATACTGAACATTAAGTCATACATTTAGAACAGAGCAAATGTTTCCAGTTTCTATGGGTATTTTGATGAGACTAAAAGCACAGGTTCATCTGGACATGGATGAATGATAGAGAATGTTTTTTTTTTTTTTACTTAAACTTTTATTGGTTTTTCAACAAACAAACAAAAAAGAGGCCAGTGCTTTGACATACATATCAATAGATACCTGCACAAAGGGCTTAGAAAAGAAAGAAAGAAAGAAAGAAAGAAAGAAAGAAAGAAAGAAAGAAAGAAAGAAAGAAAGAAAGAAAGAAAGAAAGAAAGAAAGAAAGAAAGAAAGAAAGAAAGATTAAGATTACAGCAAGAGAGGGATTCATGTAGCTCCATGAGGTGAGGGTGCAAAGTATAAAATCAACTAAATCAAGGCCACTGGGATCATCTATCTAACATGGGCCAAAGGAAACACAGACCATTCATTTTGCTCCAGTTTGTCTCAAGTCTCTGGGGAGTGTCGGGATTCTACGAATAATGTCCATTATGTCCTTCCACAGTTGTTACTTATTACACATTTCTGAAAGATTAGACGCAGCTCCCTCCACAGAGATCGTCTATGATAGAGAACGTTTGCCAAAATAAAATTAATTTGACCTTCTCCCTTTCAAAATTAACCCACACTTTGGACTTCCTGTCCCACTATTAAATGATCAATCGCAACTGTGTAATAAACATCGATGTAAATCATAATGTCTGTCTGTGACTGACAGCTGTTATGGGTTTGGGCCTAGTAATGGCACTTTTATAGCTAATGTGCAATCATACAATTTTTCAGTGTGTAAATGTATGAGAAAATTATGAAGGTATAAAACAAAGGTACAGTCCTGGTCTAGGATATGAAATAAAAGCCTTCAGGGTTAGCACACAACAGGCTGATTGGAAAAGCTCAAACCTGTCAAAAACATAAGCCTCCATAAAACTAAAGCATGTGAGGGAATTTCACCGTGTTCCGATCTGAAAAACAGGGCCCAACACACAAAGTCTAGAGAACACCCTTGAGCTGGAAAAAAAAACCATTCCTAACCTGCACTACTTCTGTGTCCTTGAGCGATTCAAAGAATCCCGTCCTGCTCTAGGGAAGCTCTTCTATAGCTGGCCCTGACCTCTAATCTCCACGAGGTGAGAGGGAAGAGAATTTCCCCAGGGATCAACAAAGCATTACAGTATCATTATTATTCTGGGTGAAGAAAAAAAAACACTGAAACATTTTTTGTGGATGGAGTTGAGATCAGTAGAGATTGAATAAATGTCCCTGTTTACCTTTAGCCAAAGATAAAAAAGCATACATAGCTAAAGGGGCCACAGTAAGATGTGAAGATTTTAAGACTCTTTCCCAAATGAGCCCTGGGAAAGAATGATAAATGAAGGTATTTATTATAATCTGCTACTGGTTATTTTATTCCTAAGTATTATATGCTCTTTCTGCAGCTTAGCTCCACACAGTTTAACAATTTCAGACAAAACAAATGTTCAGAATGAACTGTGGCTCACAAATTTGCATTTAACCCATAAAGACCCAAATATGCACCAGTGACCAAAAGCATCTACTGATGTAAAATGTTTAAGAACCTTAGAACCATTAATCCTATCAATACATGTAAATAATTGGTGTAAAATGCAGTTTGTCATTGTTTCGTGGTCATCAGATATGACCCATTTGGACGTTTAGAGGCTCTGTAGTGAACATGGGAACACTATCATCTTCTACAAAATTGATTCACCAGTAAAACCCATGGAGTTGGATCAGTGACAGTGGATGGACACACTGGGTTTATGTTCAATTGATGATAGATTTTACTGAAAGATTCACTTTTTCTCAAGTTTTCTTTGTTTTTGGTACAACCTCAAACGTAATGTCAGCATGATTTTCCCATAGTAGCAAAACATACGCATAATACATGTTGGTTAAAAATTGTGATGGATGGTTACCAAAAACCCTCAAGGGGCTTAACAAGAGGCAAACTCCAGATTTCAAAGATTATTTACAACTGCGATTAAAAATATAAAAAAAATATTTGCAAGCAGCACAAAAGTACATTTTCAACAAATAAAATTCCATGATATATATCAATATACCAACATAGGAAGCTACCAAATTTGTACTGAAAATGTTATGACCCTAGGTCATAATTGATGTTTATATATGTATATATGATTTCTGTTTAGTGTGTGTGTTCTCCCCAATCCTGTAGGTGTGCTGTGTCTGTCTTGTGTCTTTTGTTTTTGGCAGGAAGCTGATTGGTGGCGCGTGACTGCCTGGCCCCTTTAAATGGCCCTGGATCCAGCAGTTCTCTCTCTCTTGCCTCCTGCCAGTTTCCAACCGGTTTTCCTGTGTGTGGTCGTCAGTCTTCGTTCATTCGTATGTTAATTCACAAATTTGTATATAGTTGTAAATAGAGTTTTTTTGTAAATTGGTCCTTTTCCTGGTAGGGGAGGTCAGCTCTTTTATTTTCCCGTTTTCTCCTGTTTTTGGTTAGGGAGTTTAGGTTAGTTTTCTGTATTTTATTTCTTGCATTTATTTTGGACTGGGTAATTTAGTTTGAACCTTGTGGAAGACTTTTTGTTTGTTGTTTAAGCCTCCCCTAACCCTCCTTTAGCTGCTAAAAAATAACTATTGTGAACTTTAGTTTTTTGACTGACGTGTGTGCTTGGGAGCTGGGAGGGGACAAAAGTGAGCACATTATGTTCGCCCTGGTAAACCCCTAGGCGAGGGTGTAACAAAAAAAAATGCAAAATGGAGAGGATAATATTATGATGAATGGTGATAAATCACTTAAAAAAGGTTAAATAGAGAGAAAAATGTATTTGGGAACTGCCACAACAGTAGCACTTGCTCTTTATGGGTTAAAAAAATGATTTAGGCTGAAAGAATAAAGGAAAACTTGCATGTAATTTCATTGGATGACGACACTTATTCCTGTGCAAATGTCTGTTTTTTTCATGATTCTATTTAACTGTACTGTTGTGGGAACAAAGCTGGATCCACTTACAATTGCAGCTGCAGCTGAGTGGAGTGGTGCGTAGGCCGTCTTTTAATCAGACACTGTGAGTTCAAGCCTGTGTGACAACAAACCCTCGTCTTGTACAAGTATCCTTGACGAGAAGTTGAATCCCCACCAGTTTCAGAGGTGCTAAGACCGACTCCCAACTCTGAGGGAAAAGAGCAAAGATTTCATTTTGCGCTACAAATTATCTGCCTCAAGTGCAACACAATAAAACGGCCAAATCAGTAAATCCAAAGACAAAGTACTTAGGATAAACCCCAGTCCTTAAATCAACCGGTTTTCACAGGTAGTTATTACACCACATCGATTCTCCACAGTATTTTTGCAGCACTGTGTTTTTTTGGACAGAATCTTTGGCAGCGGGCTTCAGTGCATTAATTTCTGCTTGTTTAGCTCACATCAGTGTACCTCTGGATTTGCATTTGTTGCATTTACACTGGCACAATAGAGGTAAAAGATAATTAATCATCCATTTTACTGTTACAATTTGGATTTTATGTCTTAAAATTTATTCTGCGCCAAAGCTCATTATGCTCCCAGTTTAAAGCAATTCTTAAAATGCAGTATTGTATATTCAGCAGTTTCTGAGTTCACACTATGTCACTAAAAGTATGTAGACACTCATTTTCACTGGGCTGTGTACACTTTTGTTTTAGGGCTTTTTTTTTTTTTTTTTTTTTTTTTTTAACAGGGTTCATTTGGATTATTTCAGATCCCTTTGTGTGCAGTTAAGTTAGAGGCCAGAAGGTTTACTGCCACTCAGAGAAGGACACACTCTTTGTTGTGTGAGAAAATGAAAGTAAGGTTCATTTTTTATTCTACTCTATGGGGGAGATAAGAAATATACTGTATAGTAAAATTATTTTTGGCTGCAGAGTCATTTCCTGAAGAAGGATTTAAGAAACATAACACATCCTGCATCATCTAACAGACTTGTCGATTTTTTTTTCCCCCATCACTACAAGCTAGCTAGCGGTTCTGGGTAAAAACCATCCCACTGGCTGCTCCATGGGGATTCTAAAGAAAGTATTGCACTGAATACATAAATTCATATTCTTTCAGTCTCATATATAAATGTATATTAAGGGCCAGATCTACCAAAGGCTTGTGTGTATAAAAGCATGTGCAAACTGTGCACACACAAAAAAAATGTGCAAACTGATTTACTAATAGCGCACATTAAGGGTTGTATCTTTCAAAGGTGCAAAATAGCGTATCTACATCCAGTTTGTACGTTTGATGCATTGAATATACAACACAGGGTCTTGTAGAAGCCAATATTGTAGTAACAGCTGATAACGTAATAACAGACGATAACATAATAAATTTGTCATTTTTAAAATGTTATAGGCCAATAATGTAATAAAAGTCCTGAACCAATAACGTTATAACTTATTGACCGGTAATTACATTATTGGCCTGGTAAAAAAAAAAAAATTCTTTGCAAATGTAATAACTGAGCCAATAACATAATAAGTTATAACGTTATTGGCCTATTACATTTTAAAAATGGCAAATTTCTTACATTATCAGCCATTATTACGTTATCGGTTGTTACTACATCATTGGGTTCTACAGGCCTTTCCCCGCAATTGTGTGTGCCGGGAGGAGAAACTGTAAATATACTAATTTAGCACATGCACAGTGATTTATGAAACCCAAAAGAAGAAAACGGCATCTATATTTAACATGTCTCTGGCTGTGGTTAGTGTCGCAAGAACGGCACATCAAAATGATGAAACAAGATGCAGAGAATGCATTTTTCACCCTCGCGTGAACATTTTTGGAATGACGGAAGAACAAATTTTTTATTATCACTCCACACACACACACACACACACACACACACACACACACACACACACACTTTACAGGACTCTTGCAATGTCCACTTGATCTGATGATTGTGACTAAAAATACGCACCAACATTCAGCTACAGTGTGACAAAATTATGTGTGCCTGACAGTCATTCAATCCAACAACCCCCACGGGCCCCCCACCTCTAAAATGAATCCGATGCCACTGTCCAGTAATGCCATTTCAGAACTTCTACATGAACAAGAAGATGATTTGGGACCAGTCACAAGGAGGAGTCATGTAATACCTTGTATGACTAAACTCCTCCAACGTTACATTTCCTTACATCTGGATCATTCCAGTGCATTGGTGTCATTAGTGCTGGCGTATCCCAGAGCAGTTTTTCTCCATGACGACAACCAGTAGCACATGGAGAATCGTCATTTAAATAGGGTGGTCTCCAAGACTTTCACCTGTTGTAATTTACACAAGCAATCTTAGTAAATCAACAAATCGCGGATCAACCCCACACGCAAAATTCTAGATTAAATATTGGGATCATAGCAGATCTGGCCCTAAATGTATTGTTTTTTTTCAACTGATGCAGCCAGGCTCTTCCTTTTAGGCCAGTGTTTTTCAACCTTGGGGTCGGGACCCCACGTGGGGTCACCTGGAATTCAAATGGGGTCGCCTGAAATTTCTAGTAACTGATAAAAATTAAAAAAAAAAAAAAAACGTACTAATAAAAAATATATGGTGAGTTGAGAGAGACAATCACAATCCATAAAAGACATGACAAACTGTGAAGCTGAAACTGAAGCACTGTGGTACTGTTTATCTGTCAAATGTTCATTGTGGTCAGTTTCAGATGCTGCAGCTCTTTCATAATTCATAGTTTGAGTTCTTGTTTGTTCAGTATTAATTGTCAGCCTTGTAAATCCAAGCTGGACTGACTGTACATATCCTGACCAAGGAAAATCAAATTCTCACTTTGTGCAGTAATCTACACCTGGCTTTTCTGCCTCCATCCACAATAACATCCATTATATAGACTAAATGTCATCTAAAATTAATGTTTTTTGCAATATAGTATAGGAAACTATTACATGATCAAAAACAAATTAATTTTAGAAGAAAAAAAAAAGTCTGTTTTGAATGTCTGGGGTCACCAGAAATTTGTGATGTTAAAATGGAGTCATGAGCCAGAAAAGGTTGGAAACCACTGTTTTAGTCCTTTCCTCTCAGTCCATAAATACATGTTTTTCTTCCTTTAATGTGGAAGAACTTGACTGATTTGCATAGAACATCTGGCCAGCAAATTCTGTAAGGTTCTAACACCATCTGGGTCGCACGTGGTGAAACTGGTGGATTCCATCTCTGTATCCTGTACTGTGAGAGGTAAACTAACTAACTCAGCATGTGAAGATTCAGGTTTTTTGCAACTCATATCCTATAAAAACAAATCCCTTACCTACCTATAACTTTGCTGGCTCCGCTGAGACAGAACCAGAGAGCTTCATTAGGCTTATCCTGAAGTTTAAAGTTAACTAACCTCACCATTCTTCCTCTCTCTCCCCTTCCCCTCTCTCAGGAGCTTTCTCTGGTGACTTGCTCTTCCAGAGGATGCTTCCAAAATGGCGGCTCGGGGAGCGTCACTATTCCCCCAACTGCCAAGATGAGATGCAAGGATCTTTCTCGTGAAGCCGAGAGGAGGAGACACACATGAAGTTATGGGTGTGTGTGCGTTCCCCCCCCATATTTTTTTCTCTCTCTTTTTTTTTTTTATTTTCCCAGCTTTCTCTGATCTGATCTGATGTGAAATCACAAATTGGCCCCAAGCCGCTGCCCCCTGTGTACATAACAGAACTCATTAAAGAGAGGAGGGTTATTAAAAAGTGATGGAATGAGGGACGACTCTGACAAGAAAAACTGATTCTGTTTAATAAAAGAGAAGGAAGGAAGAAAGAGGCAAAGGAGAAGAAGCTCCAGAAGGAAAGGGGGGGAAAACTGTGGAAAAGAGGCTAGGCAAAGAGGGAACTGTGATGAGGGGCACTGCGTTTACAATTCACTTTCACGGATGGCTTGCTCAAATACTCTTGATTCTTCAGAGGTTTTGGACACGCTTAGATATTTATTTTCCAACAGATGATAACAGGGAATAGGACATCTTCACTAGCTCTGTTTCTGTGCCCTACATATGGACTAAACCTCAGCTGAGACAATACAATATGGAGGCAACAACTCAGATGGCAACCAAGCCAACAACATCGTGGAAATTCCCTTGAGGTCTTTGCTAAAAATACACCACATATTACAGTTCACTTAAGCTAAAAGCATTTGTTAAATGACCATATCATAAGGCTTCCAAGCTCAAAACAGCAGTTCAGTGGCGGGGGTTGGGGTGTAGCGGGAGATGTCTGGTGTTCTTCTTCATGGATGTTCATCTATAATTCATCTGTTGCGACTGGGAACACACACATGAAATGCGAGCGACGAATCTCAGAGAGGATTGCGAGGGGAAAGGCAAGCGGAGTGGGTGGTAAAAACTTAACTAGACTGCGAGGACAAGAGGGAGGGCTCTAGAGGAGGATGACAAGATAGAAAAGACAAAGAGTGGGAGAGACAAACATGCAAAGAGGAGGTCGGTGAGATGAGAGTTTCTTCTAGGTTGTTTGTTCTCCGGGGGCTACTGTGGATCCAGATGGACTGAGGCTGAGAGGGAACAGAATGTGCATCAATATTTACTTGCCTGTTCTTACTTTTCCCATTAAGAGCGGAGGGAAAAACAGATCATGCTGATTTCACACGTAGATTTTCAAGCAACAGAAAAAACGCCTGATGCTGCGTGGAGTTCACGTTTGAGGATTGCTTTGATCACAGATGCCGCAGTAAATTAGTCATACTTAAAGTGAAAATGGTCATATATATATATTTGCTGGTGTGTGAAACCGAACCATATGTAAAAGATAAGTATGCATGTGACTACATAAGTGCATGCATGTGTGTAAACAGAGGTGTAGTTGGGAACAGCTTGGGGCTCCAGGCTGTTATAGAGGGGACCAACTAAAACATGTCTTAAAACGAACAAACAGCAGCGATCGGAGTAGGTACCAGATCGGCTGGTGGTTCAGTGTTTACAGACTGCTCCACATTATGATTGGCACTGTGTCAAGGCGCTTGGACAGGATGTTGGAGTATGGCCTGGTTCTCTATTGAAGTGACAGCCGTGAAAAGATAAATACTTTAGCTGACATCACTTTGTAGATAGCTGTGTCTAACGCTATTGTTGAATACAGTTAATATCCAGATTCTGCAACAATCAAAGTCATCATTTGCTACAATGGCAATAATTATGAGACAGGTTACTCTTCATGGTGTGATTTAAGGTAGCGTTTTTTTAGCCTTGGGGTCGGGCCCTCACACAGGGTCACCTGGAATTCAAATGGGGTCACCTGAAATTTCTAGTGATTGATAAAAATTTTACAAAACTTACAATAAAAAATATATGGTGAGTTGAGAGAGACAATCACAATACAAAAAACAGGACCAATGGCCCTGTAGCTTACCAGCACTTCCTATCTCTTATAATGGGGAAATTTTTCAAAGTCGCTCCAAATCCAGAATCAGTGCCGGATCCAAATAATTTCACTAACCTTTGTTGACATCATCATAAAGAAGCTGTATACCAAGTCTGAAGTCAATCGGAATTGTAGTCTGAAGTCAATCGGAATTGTAGTTTAGGAGTAGAAGACGATTGAAAGTTTTGTAACGGACGACAGACAACAACAGACGACGCCGGAGGCCGCATGATGACAATAGCTTACAGCCTATCAGCCGGTAAGCTAAAAAGACATGAAAAATTCTGAAGCTGAAACAAGTTGCTTTTCCATTGACCCTCAAATTGTGCAAATATAACTTGTGCAGAAAAATTTACCTAATAGAAAAACAACAGTTTCGCCAAAAGTCTCATTTTTCGATTAAAAGTTTTTGCGCTGGCAATAGGTGGTTTTTTGGGCACAGCGCAAATGGTATATCACAAAAAACTGCAATGGAAAGACCTTTTTTCACAACTAGAGTCAGGTGAATTAAAAAAAACGGACGTTGATGTACGCTACAAAAAGCGAAGAAGAAGAAATATGGCATGGTATGTGTGGACACACCCGGAAACCCAATCATTTTTTTATTTAGTATGAGATACAGGGGTAATATATAATAATAATGAATATATCTGTAAATCAACATGATATTTATGTTCGTCGCCATGTTTATGGAATGACTTCTCGGGTCATCTCGCGATAATAAATAAACAAATCATTGTATTTGTCATTTAATGGAAAAACCTACATTACGCACTTCTGTTTTTTTGACATTTAGTAAATATTGGTAAAGTTTTGCGCTGATGTCCAATGCAAAAGCGGCTACTGAAGCACTGTGGTACTGTTTATCTTTCAAATGTTCATTGTGGTCAGTTTCAGATGCTGCAGCTCTTTCATAATTCATACTTTGAGTTCTTGTTTGTTCAGTATTAATTTTCAGCCTTGTAAATCCAAGCTGGACTGACTGTACATATCCTGACCAAGGAAAATCAAATTCTCACTTTGTGCAGTAATCTACACCTGGATTTTCTGCCTCCGTCCATAAGAATATACATTATATAGACTAAATGTCATCTAAAATTAACGTTTATTCGCAACATAGTATAGCAAACTATTACATGATCAAAAACAAATTAATTTTAGCAAAAAAAAATAAGTCTCTGTTTTGAATGTCTGGGGTCGCCAGAAATTTGTGATGTTAAAATGGGGTCACGAGTCAAAAAAGGTTGGGAACCACTGATTTGAGGGCTCAGTAGGTGGTGATATGGATTAACTTTCATTTTCATTTCGTTTCATTTATGTCGTTCGTGGTTGTGCATTTCATCAGCATGCATTCAATAATCATCAGGTGAACAAACATGTACACACTCATGCTTGAAAAGGAGCAGGATGAAGAAAATCTCATATTTCCTGCCCCCTTCTAAATATTAATAGCCTTAATGGTTAGCTATAAAGTCATACTGTATAAAGTCAGACAAACCAAACAAAATATATCCAAAGATAATACAAAATGAATACAAAACAAAGTGCACAACTACATATCCGGGAAGTACAAAACAAACAAAACATAGGTAAATATATACCTGACCAAATGATACAAAACAATTACGCATTTGCGAAAAACGTTGATACAATACAACAGTACATCCCGACTCCCACTCCAAAGTGACTTTAGCCAATCAGACATAACAACATAACTGTTCCGAATCCTGAGAGAGACATACTGAGGTAAATGTGCATGTTAAAACAGAAAAACAGATTCAGAAATTGCAGTTAGAGCAGTTTTAAAGATTGGCACAACATTAAAACTGTAAATACAACAGTGGGGAAAAAAGTTGCATTTGTACTATATTGCATTAAGAATCACGCTTAAGTCAATGAACTCTGCCAAGTATTGTTCCACTGTCCAAACCCACAAGCTCCCTTCTGCACGTGCTCAGTTCCATCAAGGTCAAAACTGGATGTTTCAGCAAGATAATGAAACACATCCAGGGCATGACATTTTGAAACTGTTGGGAATTTATTACCCCACCCCCTGAAGGGGAGCCAAGGGGTTTTATTTTTGGTTTGGTTTGTTTGATTCTTTGTTAACACTGTAGCCACAAAACTATTGGTTGAATTCAAACCAAATTAGGTTTATAGATTGCCAGTGACCATGAATAGATGTGGTTACATTTTGGGAAAAGTAGGTCAAAGTTAACATTTTTTATGAATTTTTAAAGTCTTTTTTCCCCCATAATGGGCAAAATTTCAACTAGAAGCACTCGGAGAGCGCAGACCTCCGCCAAGGCTGATCAGTGCCCCCCCCCCCCCCCCCCCCCCCCCCCCCCCCGTGGGCCCCCCCACCCCCGATCACCACCAAAATTTAATCATTTCTTCCTCATCCCATTTCCAACAAACCCTGAAAATTTCATCCAAATCTGTCCATAACTTTTTGAGTTATGTTGCACACTAACGGACAGACAAACAAACAGACAGACAAACAAACAAACAAACAAACCCTGGCAAAAACATAACCTCCTTGGCAGAGGTAAATATCTATAAAAACATCAATTTTTTTTCATTTTACCTCAAACTTGGCACAAATATAGAGGCAATTGATATGCTGACATCAGCACATGCATAGACATGATGACATCAGCTGGATCGATGCCAAAATAAGCTACAACACGTGTGAGGGGCGGGGTTTGTTGTGCCTGGCTCCACTTGTTTTGTTATTTTTGTTTGTTAACAATAAAGAAATAATAATTTAATTACATTGGTTTGTGTCTGTCTGATGTAGCCACACCTTTTGAAAAACAAAAAATATTTTTCATGATGATTTATGATTCATGATAATATCTTTCTTATAACTTTCTAGGATAAATCAAGAAAAGCAACCTAATGACAAAATAACGAGAAACACAACTGAACAAATATTCAATCTGTAGAGCTTCATTTGTATAAAATAGCTGCCTAGTCCAATAGGACCAAATAAATAAATTGCTCAAAATGCCATGTTGGGCAGTAGTATGGCTGTATGCATGTCTGGACCTCGATACTTTTTTCCCCAATGTGTAAATAAATATAAGTAATAAACTGTAGTGATTCAGCAGTTTGGAAAATGAATGAATGAACGAGCATACACACTTCATTATTCATTTCATTTTGCAAATTAACTACTTTATATAAATGAAATACAAGAATTATGGGACAACAGATGAAAAATAGCCTGGATAATTCTGAAACATTAACAGCAATGTTGATTAATGTGCACTTTGCCTGTCAAATAAACCAATAAAATTAATTAATTAATTAATTAGCGTGACCTTGGAGCCTTCCAGTAGTGTTGATGTGTTACTGCCATTTCAGCACAATAATATACATACCATTGATCAGCCCCTCTGAGAAGTACCAGTGTTGCAATTGCAGTAGTTAATGCAAATGTAAACCTTCCCTGTGAATTCTGTAAAACTCTGCAGTTTCATCCAACCACTGCCATAGCTGTATCATCATTGTGAACATTGTTAATGACGTGTATCGATTTCTTAAGTTTTTGTGTTGTTTTTTCATTTGGCGTTTGCTGTTCTTACTGTTACTGTGTTACATTTGTGTGAAATATTCCTCTGGTGCATTACTTTACTTTTCACTTCACAGATTTTGCAAGAATGCCTGTAATTCTGATCATTTTAGTATTTGGAACCGTTTAAATGATATTTCTTTATTCCTGCAGTGTCACCAAAAACATCACCAAATTCCCACAAAACCAAGACCACAATAATTGCTAAATAAATAAATAAATCTGCAAATTACTGGATGCAAATTACTACAAATGACTGATACTAATTCACTGCCAGTATTAGCCTAATGGATATGACCCCCAGTACCCTTCCCAGTGAACATCTGATGACTTAAAGCCATTGATAACACGAAATCTCTCAATCTGACCCTGATCGCTGATAACTATAGCTTGACCTCTCTCTCTCTCTCTCTCTCTCAAAAAAAAAAAAAAAAAAACATCCCTTAAGGGGCCACATGTCCTTCCTGTCAATCATCGTTACTGAACACTGGCACTAAATGTGGGATTAATCCCCTAAGAATGATGAGATGTATTCCTTCCAGGCTCTATTGTTTTATGTGTTAAAATTGGGTCAAATCATAAAATTGTACTTTGGTTAAAACTATCACTTTGGTACACAGCAGGGGTTAACACAAACTTACAAGAATCTGCCATGAATGACTATAAATCAATATTTTATGTAGTTTTCCACTGTTAGTCTTTGTTCAAATTGATGCCATTTTCATGTTGTTTTATCTTGACAAGTAGGCTAATTTCTGTCATATTTTTAAATCATGCTAACACTTTGACTTCATTTTCATCTTGTTATATTTTTTAGAAGTCACATCTAACCCTTCCAGGGAACCCTTTTTCTATGTTTAAATTTTAAAAATGAATTTACATATCATATTACTGACATATTTTCTCTGCCCGTTTTCAGCCCTTTAAAACTGCTCTGAAACCTAGTTTGGATCCCGGCCCTAAAATTTGGGAAACATGGGTATAGAGCATAATTCAAGTATTTTGACCGGAAACCTGACCTGTTTCAAATTTCATTGTAGTTTTTTAAAATATTTATTTTATTTTTTTGCTCTTTATATGCATAGATTGAAAATTCTCATAATATGAACATTTGGGTCAGATGAAGCAGTAACACATGGACACATTTTGTGTTCAACAGTCTCTGTCATGTACACAGAGTAACTTATACGCATGTATTATACATATTTGAGCAGGTATTTATAAGCACTTTAACATTATGTATAACAAAATTTGGAGAGATAAAATTTTTAGGGGAAAAATGTCAAATTACTGCTCGGTAACACATGGACTTGAAACACACATCATTTTTTTTAAGCTTTGCGCAAACATTCAAAGGTTCAGAGGTTCTCAACAGAAACTGATATCAGGTAGGACAAAACCTTTTACATATTATGTTCAGCTATGACAAAAATAAATCTTGGAGTAAAATATTGAAAAGTCTCTGTTTTATTGACATGAGAATGTGGTAGCACGTGGACAGGTTGCCATGGTAACACATGGACGACTCTTTATCATTGTATGCATCACCTAAAATGTTGACTTATTTTTTAAAACAACAGCCAGATATAATCACATTGCTTTATTTAATGTATTTAATACTAACACAGTATTATTTACAACTTGTGCTGGTCCATACTGATAGAGGTAAATTACAATCAAAGACTCATTTCTGGGCAGATAGTCTTTATAAATGTGACCAGTGTATGAATTCACAAACTTCATCATTCAGAATTTTAATTTCTTAAAGTAATAGGCAGTCTTTTGCATATCTTCTTGTTAATTTAATGCAGACTAGCAGAAGGTGCAGAACCTCTCCTGTTCTGTGTAAGTGGTATTTTAAAAAGGATAACAGTTTCATAAAATAGAGATCTTTAGCTAAAAAAAATGAGCCCACTTGATAAATGATGTGTGCAAATTTACTTTTTCATGTTGATGTTCACTTTGGCTTGATCGGACCCCTTTGAAATAACTGTTTTGATTCTATACGTTTTGGACGTATGAGCATAATACTGATAAATACTGTCTCCAGCAGACTTTAGAAACACTACCGTTGTGAGAAAAACATATAGACTTGCCTGCATGCGCATGCTGTTTCATATCTGGGAGTAAGCGCTGAGTGTGTGCCTTGAGGAGCTGTGGATAAAAAAGAAGCATCCCTGTCCTCTGTGGACAAGTGAAATGGAGAAAAATGAGAGACACAAGGAGAGCGAGATGGGGAAGAGAGAGGATGAGTCAGTGATGTCTGTTGGCTTTGCTGCTCTCCAGTGAGCCACTGTGCTGAGCAACCGGCAATAACTAAAGAGACAATAACCTATGGCCTGCAGCATCCCACCTGTATGCCTCTGCAGAAACAACACCACCTGCCCTACTCAGCAGCCTCCTGAGGCCTCATTTATAAACATTACCTCCACACAGAAAGGTGTTGGAAGTTGTGACTGCCACTCCCTGCAGAAAATGTTAAGTTTTATATATGCAGTGTTAAAAAAAAAATAAGGTGACAAGAGGTTGCACTTAAAAACAAACTGTGACGCATGGAGATCATGAGCAGCCTAGTGAACTGTGACGAATATTGTAGGATGGATTGGAATATAACATAGCCTTAAGTTATGGTCGTCTGTTGATTAAATACAGTTTAAGAACATACAAATTACGAGCAGAAAAAGTATATATATTTAAGGCACAAGCATTCCATAAGAAATCTATTTTTTATGGGATAAATGTTGTCAAAACCTCTTTGCACACACATCAGATATTGTGTGTGTGCGTGTGTGTGTGTGTGTGTGGGGGGGGGGGGGGGGGGGGGGGGATCTCAATTTTATCCTCAGCAATTTGTAATAAATGAAGACCCCACATACGGTTTGAATGAATAAAAACAAAAGCCTCTTTGACCCATATCTATGTTGAACAGGAGGTCTGCTATTTTTGACCTTTTTTTTTTTTTTTTTTTTTTAATTTTTTTTTTTTTAGCAATTTCCAGTTGTACGTTAACAAAGTCCTCAAGTGAGCTCAAATCCACCTAAGGACATTTGTAACTGAAACCTGTCCAAGTCAATAGTGGTTTTTCATTGAATGGTGTTGTTGTGGCAATGTGGCAGCCTCCAGTGTTTTGTTATAAAAGCCACAGTTGTGCCCCAATTATGTAAGCGCCCTGCATGAGGTTTAAGCCATGTGTCAGAGTGAGGAGCACACATTAGACTTAAACTGTAAAAAAAAAAAAAAAAAAAAAAAAAAAAAAACAGACCATCTAGGGCCATTTGAATCCACCATTAAAATTTATATTTTTTGCATTGTTATTGTTGTATTGTTGACTTTCCTTTTTGTGCAACATCCAATTAGATGCCACATGTAAAAACATCTACATGCTCTTCGACTGTGGCCGCCCTGGAGTCCACAGTCATTACTCCTCGCACCTCTAATTATAGTATATCCAACCTTATAACCAAAAAGAAAAAAAACATGTATCATGACATCTGCACTGGGATCAAAGTCTGACGAAGTTAGACATCCACATCTTAATGAAAACATTAAACCTCTGCCCCATAAGTTGAAGGTCAAGTAACTCCACCTTTGCCTGCTTATACCAGAAACTAGGGTTGCACCGATCTGATATTAGGATGGGATATTGGCTCCGATATCAACATTTTAGCTGGATCAGGGATCGGTAAAAGCAACCGATCCATAAGACCAATCCTTGGGGGGATATGTACGGGCGGGGGGGTGGGGGGGGTGCAGTCTGTGCCGTACCTCGTAATGAGTACACACAGACCATACGGCCGTACAAAGTGAAATTGAAATTTAAGATGCTTTACTAATTCCTCAAAGTCTACCACTGTTGTGTTGCTCATTTTCCTTTTCCTTACCTTCGGAAACTTTAAAATAGAACTGGGCCCACTTACCACACCAGCAATGTTTCCACTGGTAAGGTATTGCTGTGGTGCAACCCACCATTGGCGCCTGCAGCCGGCTTGTGCATATGGGACAGACACTTATGGACAATTAATGGCTGATATCAGCACAGTAGACGAAATTGTGAGGTTCAGACTGGGTACTTATTGAATAAGCAGGACAGAAACTGGCTGACCCGTGCAAGCACCAAGTGATCGGTTCCACAGGAAACACTGCTCCAGGTAAGGTTTGTAGCTTCTTAACCCTATAACACTGAATGTATCATATTTGATGCATGAGTTTTGAAGCCCTCTACATGAGCAGTGTGATATTTTTTGTCTTTAAAAACCTGGTGTATACAATTAGATACATATAATACATGGATAATCCACCAGGGGGGAGGAATTTGTTCACCAGAGGCCTTTCCAGTGACACTACAAGACTGTCAGGAGGCAGAACTTTGCCAATTTTGAAAAGGAATTACAAATTTGTTAGACATGTTTGTGTTATATTGTGTTTTTCTTTTGTTCAAAAATAATAATATTTGAACATTGAGACTCAATGTATCAAATATGATTCAAAATTGAAAATCACACGTGACAATTGATATTTGAAAAAAAAAAATTGGGTTGTTCAGAAGGACCAATAAAGGCTCCAGTTTCAAAGAATTGGAATTTTCTGTCAATGATTTAATGGTTCAGGCTTTATATGGTTAAATCAACAATGATATTGGATCAGTATCGGGTATCGACCGATACACAAGGCCCAAGCATTGGTATCGGAACTGAAAAAGTCGGATTGGTGCATCCCTACCAGAAACCTCGGAAATTATGGTTAAAAAAACAGACTTTTGTTTGTTACATACAGTATTTGTCTTATTGCAGAATTTGGACAGAAGGACTAAAGTCTTGGTCGTATATGGAGGCTGTTCACCTGAACCAATTTATACGTCAAGATCAGATTTAAAATGTAACAGAATCTAACTCAGGAGAACACAATGTAGTACAAGATTGAATCACAAAGAGCCTTGGATCAGATATCTCCAAGATAAGGTGTCCTGGTAGAGCTCACACATTAATACAAGGTGTAAATAAAGTCACTGTGACAGTCTTACTAAGAATGGTTCCACAGCTTCACATGAGCTGAGTCACGTTGCTGAATTAGAAGAGTTATCATAGAGAAGTGTTATGCATAAGTGTGAATTGGACTTTGTCATCAAGATGTTGCTTGTAGCTAAATTTAAGTTCTTACACCCTTTCCTTTTTTAAATTTTCATTCTGTTTTGTCCTTCAGGCCTATTTTTTGCATTAACTTCTCTGCAGCCGCTTACTCAGACTTCCATGTTTTTCCTTCGCTCCTCTTTTCTGCCAAGTCATGTTGAAGTCACCGCGAGGACACATATCTACTAACGGGCGTTAATGTAATTTATTTTGTACAATATAAACATTCCCACTGGGGAAGCATAGGCAGTAAAACCAGAATAATGTTCAAACCATTTTATTTGAAAGTTAATGTATTCTGCACAATTCTAATGTAAATTCTAATGAGCTAATTTGAGTATTACCATGCATTACTGGGTGCACTTTCCCCATCGGGGGTGTTTAACTGTAAGTGTGGGTTTGGGAACTGCCTGTAACCATATACAGTTTGACTGTTTATTTCTTAATTAAGTGAGACAGTCTGCATGCTTTTGCATTTATAGGACAAAGTATATAATCCTCTGTCTGCCATTCATCCTAATATGCACACTATTTTTACACATTATTTCTTTTTTGCATCTTAAAGCACTTTGTAACTTCTAAAAAGTGCTACACAAACAAAAGTGTACACTTGTGGCTCATTTATCTATCTTGTTCCCTAGTGAACTCCGCTTGAAATATACCAACAGGACAAAGGATATATATATAAAACGGCTGTTCAGTTCCTTGAGTAGAAATGCAGAAAATCTGGGATTATGGTTTGTGGGAGTTCCAGCAGTTTTCACCAGCGCAAAGGCAATGGATGCTCACTCAGGCGTCCCTGAAGCAGACACTGATGGAGGGACCCCGAGGACTCAGGAAAGGGATGCAGGCTTTGACCGAGGATTGAACCTGGTCGACCGTATCCACGGCGGTCAATGAGCTGGAGTAGCGCAACAGGCAAGAAAATGCAATTATCACAAATTTGCTGTGACGCTTGCAACCTGATTCCCAGTTCACCTTTTCCCCTTGTCTGTTTGTTGTTGGCTCAGACTCTTTGAGACTGTACTCTGCTTTATCTGTTCATCTGACTCTGTTTTCATGCTGTATGTGGGTGAATACTGTACATCCTTCACATCCTCTCTGATTAATGACTTTCTATAGAAGGTAGATATACAATGCCAAGGTCAGGCTGTGTGGCTGACAGAGTATCATAGTCCTTTTTTTTTTTTTTCGTCGTAGTAAGCAGCAATGACACATTTTGTGGGTGCAGCCTAACTGGTAGCAGAAAGTGACACTTGCAGTGGGGCTGTAATATCTCTGCAGTGCAGGGATGGTGTATTTTTGTATGCTACCCCTGGATTTAGCATATTACTGTACTGTGGGGACCAATAATGCATGATAGAGTACTTGTTTTATTGAACATCAAACATTCACAACAGAAAATCACATTTGTATTTTATCAAATGTAAATGTCATTGCCAAAAATAAAACACTAATGTAAACAGGCTGTACTACAGCTGCATGACGTCACCTGCATTAAACTTCCAACTTGAAATTTGATTTCACTTTGTTTACCTCATTTACACAATCTTTTCCTTTTTGAGAAATAAGGCCAGTCTGCTATTTATCAACTAGAAACATTAGACCACCATTGTAAGCTCTGGTTTAAGTTATAATTTAATAGAATATTAGCTAAAAGTGCCCATAATGACATGTGAAGTTTCATTATTATATGAGATTGTAAATAATCACTCAGCTATGGATCATATATTCTCAGGGAAATAATTTACAAAATCTGCAGTAATAGTTTTGAAATATCAGAGGAGACATGAACAGAAAGGACTGCAATACGTTACTGATTATTCTTACTGTAGGTAAGACACTACCTAGCTAGCCCAGCAAAATGTTATTACTATTATTTATTACTATTTATCTTAATTTAAGCTGGAAGTTCCACTGAGATCAGAAATCTGTTTTGTAAGGGAAACGTGGTTAAAGTAGTAACAACTTAAATATGTAGTTATTAACAAATTATGACAATTGTACCTGAAATCAGTTTTACCAGTGTTTCTTTCATACAGTGTATAATATTTATTTAGTTTCATATAATACATAACTATCTAACTTAAAATTAACATTAATAAATAAAAGGAAAATGCTCAACCCTCTTTGTTTGCTAACACTTGTGTGCTAAAGGTGCTAAAGTAAGTGCTAAATCAACTGTATAATGTGAAGACAGCTCCTCTAGTCCTTTATGTGAACCTCTCTCTGCTACTGCACAACTATTGTCACAGAAAACTTCCCTTTGGAATATTTCTGTCATTACATTAAAAAAACGCCATAGAGTAACATGATAAGTGTGACAGCTTGACAGACATAGTAACAGTAGCTAATGGGGGCGGAGCTTAGCAAAGGGTCAGCTTTGTGTAAATGATTTTGAGACATGACAACCAGGAAGTTAAACATTTGTGAAAGTGCTAAGACTAGGGATGGGAATCAAACCAGTAGCTCAATTCCTTGGAATAGTTTGCCTGTCTGCTTAACGATTCTGTTTATCCATTCCACCTTCATTGCACATGTGTGATGACATCACACGTACGCTGAATTGTTTTGGTTTAGAACGTAGCCAATATGGCGTTGAGGCAGAAATACTCCAAAGTATGGCTATATTTCATGCGAAAAGATGACACCAGGGCCACATGTAACACTTGCCAAGTTTCCATTTCTTCAAAGGGGGGAAATCCCGCTCAAACATTTGTCCCCATTCAAACATTTGTCCACACAGCATTTCATCTCAGCAGTTCATTTGCAGGAATGTCACGTGTTTGACACACTACTTAGCAACATTTGTGAATCTAGCGGCAGAGTAAACACCAGGGTGTCATACGGGCCCGGTTCTAGAGGGGGGCAACAAACATCCTGCCCCCTCAAATAATAGTTTCTGATGGTAGGGAAAAGGAAAATGAGGTGCACAACTGCGGGAGACCTAGAGGAATTAGTAAAGCGTCTAAAGTGTCACTTTCACTTTGTATGCTCGTATGGTGTGACACACACACACACTCCTGAACCAGGCCCAGCGTCATCTGTTATTATTATTTGTGCATACTGTATATGTTATATTTTCTGTGCAGAGATGGAAATATAAAAGACAGTTAATAAAAACAAACCTGCTTGTACTATTTTATTACCTCACCCAATGAGAATCGATAAGAGAATCGATAAGGAATCAGATCGATAAGCAAAATCGATAATGGAATTGTTAAATTCTTATCAATTCCCATCCCTAGTTAAGACTTATTCCTATAACATGGCCTTATTTAGACTTCTTTGTACTGTATATTTGTATAAGGTGCTCCAAAGGCTAACCTAATTTTCAGCTCAGTCAGTGTATAATAAAGTCATATTACATATATAATATTAGCCCAATACAGTCATTAAATGCTTGCATAAATACTGAGTGATACAGTGAATCTCTCCATGAACAGTGTCCTTTGGTTTACACACTAATGCAGCTCACATTGGTCAATGGTGTTTACCATTTCATAAAAGCTCACAGAGAACGGTTTGTGGTTGATGCTCTTACTAATTTATCATTATTAACTACATCATTGATTTTGCCCTTGTGTGTGTGATAAACAGTGGAGACCTGGGGTGTGTCCCAGAAAGTGAATCTACTGAAAACTCTGGGTTTGTTAACCCTGACATGAGGGGAAACTCAGGGTTTTTACAGCCTATTAGTTTTATATTAGCTTGTTACACAACTTACTCTATTATGATGTGCCTGCAGGGATTAGTTTGATCTTCAGTCACACGTTCTCACATTAAACATTATAGATTCACACGCAGCTCATGATAAAATCTATATTATTTATTTATTTTTCTTTTTTTTTTAATAAAGTGATACTGTGCATATTAAGACAGCTGTCAGGATATTAGTGCAATTCATCTGCACTGAGACTGTAACCGAACATACGGTGAATCTTATCTATAGAAAATGCTTTACAGACAGTATAGATACAAGACCAGTGAATAATTGTTTCCTGCCATGACATACACAGTAGCACTCAGGAAATATGGAACTGTGTTGCATTCAGGAATGATGTGCAATTTTCTGAGGAGTATTAAGGCCTTGTGTCTACAGGAAGCTTATTTTGCGTACTGGCAGCACCTATTTTCCATACAAGCATTACAGAGTTCAGCATTGACAGTGCTGAATAGCACACTAAAAGGCTTTCAACATTCATTTTCCACTGCACTCACAGCGCTTTGAATTGAAAATAATAATAACTGTTGGATTCACGCTCGCCTATGTCACTTTACTGACCAGTCAAAATCAAGAACGGGGTGGGAATGATCCTGGCTCTCACTGACAATTATTTGAGGTGCATGGTATGTTCAGCTTTCATAAGATGCTGTTTTATTTTTTTTTTTATACTCAGTGTTCATCAGCTTAGATTTCAGGGTTGTGTTGAGGTACTCAGCCTGTCTTCTGGAACTGACACCTTTACTCCATTCTGGAAATTTAATGTAAGGTCATCATCATTTTGCATTTGTTTTTTTTTCCTAACAGTCTATTCTCATTCTGGGGCTCTCACCTATATCTTGCCACTTTTTTTGCTACCACAGTGTTTTAAAGCTAGGAGTTTCTGCTTTGGTTGTCACTAGCTTTACCTTTTAGAACAAAAAGTGACCATATTTGGCCGACACCAAATCTGGGCCACAAAAACCTTTTGTCAAAAACAAGACACTAGTTGCTTTTCCATTGGACATTTGTGCAAAACTTTACCGATATTTACTAAATATTGAAAAAACAGAAGTGCATAATGTCGGTTTTTCCATTAAATCAAAAATGCAATGATTTGTTTATTATCACAAGATGACACGAGAAGTCATTCCATAAACATGGCAATGAACGTAAATATGATGTTGATTTACAGATATATTCATTATTATTATATTTTACCCCTCTATCCCATACTAAAATAAAAATGATTCGGTTTCCTGGTGTGTCCACACATACCACGCCATGTTTCTTTTAAAACTCTTCTTTGCTTATTGTAACATCTGTCAACATCCATTTTTTTAAATTCATGTGACTCTAGTTGTGGATAAAGGTCTTTCCATTGTAATTTTGCATGATATACCAATTGCACTATGCCTGAAAAACCACTTCTTGCCAGCGAAAAAACTTTTCATCGAAAAATTGTGATTTTTCCATTATGAAAATTATTATGTGCAAGTTATATTCGCACAATTTGAGGGTCAATGGAAAAGCAACTACTGTTTGGCTACTTCTTTGATGGTAATTAGAGAGTTACAGCTCAACGAGGCCAACTATGTAACACAATTAGGGTCCTGAACTATGCAGATTGCATATCTATCTGTCTGTTGGTCTTCTCTGTGGGTACTCCAGCTTCCTTGTTCATGCATGTGTTCAGATAACTGTGACATCCACTCCAAATTAGTTTATTGCACAGGGATAAAAAGGGACACTTTGGGTTTTATACATGTACGTGTCCATCTTTGTGTCATCTGATCCAGGTCTTTTGGCTTTAGCAGGCATGGCTGCTTGCATGTTGGAGATTAGAGGTGTGTGTAAGTGTCTGTGTGTTTGCGTCACCATGTCTTTGTCCTGGATGAAGAGGAGGCAGAGGGCGTGGACTCATACTGACTTCCTGAAGAGGATGTGTGTGTGAAGTGAGACAGGAACGAATAGAGGCACTCGTCTGTATAATGGAGTAAGAGCTCAGCCAGCTTCCAGGATCCTTCATCTGTCTGCTCACAAAGGCACACACTCCCTCCTGGCCCACAGACCGAACCAGACCAGCTGTAATTTGTCATTTGGCTGCGAACTGGGCCGTCAGCGCTGGGTTACTTTTAGCTTCCGGCTCCATGGTAATCCTTCCCTTTGAAGACCAGCCAATCCAATCCCATGGCGGACATTGCCAGAGAGGACTACACCATTGTGACCTTTATGATGTACCAGCTAATCTTCCTCGACGCGAAAGAGAGGGTGGAAAACTGGCATCAAGTTCAACAAGCTTACTTGTCCTCCATAACTCCTCTGCTCTAATTTTTTTTGTCTGCAAAAAACACCCAAAGCCTTTTCCAGCGTGCACTGTCTAGTCACTTGGTTTTACAAAAATGATGAAAAAGTCATGAAGCCCTCTTAGTCACTTGACATTTAGCAAATCCTCATGTTTCTGCCTCTGGCTTTGTGTTCTGGGTGTGGAGAGGTGGTGTGTGCTATGTTCCCTTCCCTTGCCAGCGTTTGGTGCATTTATGAATGTGGCGTCATTTCTTGCATGGCGTCATATAAGGACTCTTCACACCTTGTTGGTACAAATCGCTTATCTCAGTGGTTTCAACTTTAATTTGGCTGCTCCGTCTTTATGAGAGCAGAGAAATTGGGCAATGAGCCTGTTGAGAGGGTGGCCTCTGACTCAACGGCCCAGGGCACTTCACTTCAAACACTGTCAGATAATTGTATTGACAGGGGGGGTTAGAAATCCAAAGGTTATCCAATTTACAGCTTAATAACAAACATTTTCACCCGATTTTTTTTTTCTTTCGTTTTGACAATCGAGATCAGTAAACAACTAAGGACAACTGGCTGAAAAGTCACTGTGTACACTGAATGATGTTGTGTTTTACACTGTATCAGAAAAATAACACCAGTCGATAGAATAAAAGGTCGCCACTGTACATTTCTGCAAACCACATAGACATACAGGTGTATTAAAAAAACTATACATTTTGAAAAATTACCCCCAGTTCTGCATTTGATAATTTTTGGAATGTTCTTTTACGGACGTCAGTAGGTAGGGGATTGGAGGATATTTGTCCAAATTTACAGACCCAGGTTTTCATGCATGAGTGAACAGGGGCAAATTGTGCAATCCAAGTTAAAACTGGTTTGCGCGAAGTAGTGGTGGGATTTAAATCCAATTAAAGGTCATGGGAGGGGACAATGGGCATCCATCTTGTTTTCCATTAAATTGCCAGGTTACAGCTTTAACACTTTGGCCACCATGTCGATTTTATTTCTTTACCCATGGTAGCTGTTCCTGCCTTTCAAAGTTAAGTCAATTTGTTTAGGCCTGAAAATGTCACTGAGGACAGGCCAAGTTAGGGTTAGGGTTAGAGTTAACCCTAACCCTAACCATTTTTAACTTGGATTGCACAATTTTCCCCTACTCACACATGAATGACAACCTGGGTCTGTAAATTTGGACAAGTATCCACCAATCCCCTACCGACCGACATCCATAAAAGAAAATTCCAAAAAATTATCAAATGCAGAACTGGGGGTAATTTTTCAAAATGTGTAGTTTTTTTTTTTTTTATACACCCTGTATATGATGATTGATGCCAACATAGATGGTCATACCAGAAACTGTCATACTTTTTTTTTTCTTTCTTGCCTTGAAATATAAATTTCAAGTAATGGAATTGGTGTTACAACTGTATATCAAACTGTGGGAAGGCTAGTGTTTGTGTCCTTTGTGAAATATACAGAAAGAATTGTTGCTTTTGTAACTAAGACAAACCATAACTATATTTGTTACTAGACCCATGCTGAGAACATCTTCTTATTTTATTATTTTAGCCCTATTTTTAGTCCTAATCTAATTTTTTTCCTAACCCTAACCAAAAATTTTATTGTTACACCCTGAAAACAACACTTACTTTGTAGATGGTGATATTATTTATGCTTTTTTTGTTCCTAATTTCCTTCCATTGTATACACTTTTTCATGCTGCCTTCACAAGCTCTAATACATCTGTTGGGTAACTTTTAATAAAAAACAATGATGTATTCACAGAGAGGCTAAGCGAAGGAAAAAAAGGATCTTTACCTGCCGGACGCGCCGCTAAACAATAAAAACTGAACTCTGGATGAATGTCGTTCCATACGTTTATTAAGTCTAAAAGCAAACAGTGAAATAATCCCACAATACCTAAAAAAACGTCCTAGACAGTACACCTTTTTGGCAGCGTTCAGCAAAGTAGGACCTCTCAGTTCATTCATTCAACAGGTGAAAACAGCTGATTTTACTACTTCGCTGATGTAGGTACTACCCTCACATGATCCCTCCCCGGATGTAACAAAAGAAATACTACCTGGCACTTACAACATCATTTTATACAATCTCCTACATGTTGATTTTGTAGTTACTGGCAATTGATCACCTCTATCACAAGTATCAGAAAGCGTTTGCGATATCATGCTATATGCCAAATGACTTTTAAAGCAATATCAATCTCAGTCACATTTCCATGTTGGGAAAAAACAATCAGAGTTCTGATGGAGTCATGATGTGCTCCTATCATCTCATTGTTTAGTGTAAAGTGGTCACCAAACTCCACTTGAACTGTCCTTAAATCAATCTGTTTTTCCATTTTTGACATTCCAACAAAATCAGTTCTCTTTAATATTACCATGGGGTTTCAACATTATCAACAACTAATAGATGAGTTCTCTACAGCCCCAAACAGGAAGCAGAAAGTGTCATAAAATAAGCAGTTGATGGAAGGCACTTGATTTTAGCAGTGATGTACCAATAGGATCCAGTTTGGTTTGTGTTCTGTCTGAATTGAAGTAAAAGCGATGCTTATTCACTGATAATAATGAACTGACAGTCATTCATGGATATAGCAGTTTACTCCACCATTGTGTTCTGTTTTGTTTTTCCCTCGACAGTTAAATTATTAAAGTGGATTGGCACTGGGCTGTTTTGTCATTTAAATACTTCATTACATCTGCACTATTTCTGACTTATTTTTCTTTGGAGATATGAACCCAAACATCAGATAAACATGGCACAAACTCAGGATCTAGACTCTTTCTGTTGAAAGTCATCAAGTGTACTGTAGGTGTAAGTGGCAAGCATACTGTTAGCTTACCCTTACAGTCCCTTCAGTACTAAGCACAGAGGTGGCCCGTTTGTTATTATGAGTCAAATGTATGCTTTCGACGTGAGATCATGAATTGCGTACAGATAATGCACCACTTTTAATTGCAGTGTTATCTGTACGCATTATAAGCTTTCTGCATGTATGTTCACACGTTGTCAAATATCACATGATTAGTGGTCAGGGTTAGGGTTAGTGGTCACGGATATGTAAACTGGAGATCTTAGCTTACATTGACATTCGATCAAATAGCATTGAATAACACACGAAAGGATGAAAACGCACATGTCAAATGCAATAAGAACTAGTGTGACATACAACATGATTTCATGAGATCAGTCTGATGCTTTAAACAAAAAAAATCTTATTGCTCATCTAGAAATCTTTTCCCTCCTGTGTGCCTCCACCCCTAAACCCTGAAGAGAAAGACTAAACTGCCCAGTGAACATAGTTGGAAAATTGTCCCACTACAAGACCCCAAGAGTTTGGTGAAAGTTGAAATATCAGGACCATACAACTCCAGACATTTATCTACTGATTGACCAGACTAGCGACACGGTGGTGCAGTGGTTAGCACTCGTGCCTCACAGCAAGAAGGTCATGGGCTCGATTCCAACACCAGTCGACGGGGGGGTGGGACCTTTCTGTGTGGAGTTTGCATGTTCTCCCCGTGTCTGCGTGGGTTCTCTCCAGGTACTCCAGCTTCCTCCCACCATCCAAAGACATGCAGTGATAGGTTAATTGGTTAATCTAAAATTGCCCATAGGTGTGAATGTGAGAGTAATTGGTTGTTTGTCTCCATATGTTCAGCCCTGAGATGAACTGGCGACTTGTCCAGGGTGTACCCCGCCTTCGCCCCTATGTAGCTGGGATAGGCTCCAAGCGACCCCCGTGACCCTAGTGAGGATAAAGCGGGTTCAGAAAATGAATGATGGAATGAATGAATGACCAGACTAGGGCGACATGGTGGCCACTTTCGACTCACAGCTGGAAGGTCCTGAGTTTGATTAGAGTTTGTGCAAAATTTGCATGTTCTGCCATTGTCTGTGTGGATTCTCTCCAGGTACATACGCCTTAATAGATTAACTGGTCAATCTAAATTCCCCTTCCAACAGGCAATTGCCCTTTACCTCTTACTAGCCAGGATTGGCTCCGGCACCCCTGTGGCCCTCTCAAAGATAGACTGATTGACTGACCAGACTTCACCTGCTAAGCATAGATTTTATAAATCTACAAAACTCTCAGTACTCAATCTTATTTTTGAATATATTCTGTTTAATTTGTTGCCCAAAACATATAAACAACTTTATCTCTGCACAGATGGATATTACCTTGAATGACACTAAAATAAATGAGATGCACTCCATTTCTCTAATCTAAAGCAACAAATAACAGTGTGGATCTGTAGAAAAGACAGCCGGTGTTCTGGGAAATACCCAGACGAGTGAAGCTAAAAACAAAGCAGCATCCATTTGTGTCTGAAGCATCAATAAAGAAGAGCTGTAAGTGCCTATTTCCCTCAGTGACATTTCATTTTGTTTTTATTTTGGTCCATCAGACCCCCTGCTATTGCTCCATTTCTTTTGTTCCTGCCAGATCAGGCCAAAAGGGGGAGTGGGCTCAACATGAGCTCACATCAGCAGGTTTTCTCCAATCTCCTGCCATTTGCCAGCATGGTACCAATCAGCACTTTACTCCAGGCCCACCGACAAGCAACCGACTCTGAAGGAGACAGAAGGGGACCTGACCCAGTGTGATGGAGATATGGAGTGAGTGAAAGACCGGAGAGGGACAGATAGAGACGCACAGAATGAGAGGAAGTGGGGGGCCAGCTCCTTGCTGAGAAGCCTAAATTTACCCCCATGCTTAGACCCCCTGTTTTCTCCCTCTGTCAACAGATGCATCTTCCTGACAAAAACAAACACCTTTAACCTTTAGAACTCCATAGACTCACTATTCAGATAGACTATACCAGGGGTGTCAGACTCATTTTCATCCGGGGGCCACATTCAGCCCAATTTAATCTGAAATGGGCCGGACCAGTAAAATAATAGCATGATAACCAATAAATAATGACAACTGCAAATTGTTTTAGTGCAAAAAATAACATTCAATTATGCCAATATTTACATTTACAAACTATCTAAACAAAAAAGATGTGAATAACCTAAAAAATGAAATTTGTTAAGAAATGTAAGTACAATTTTATCAGTATTATGCCTCAACTTATCCTTTATACATGTGCATTACAGATCAGATCTACAAAGGCACAAAACATTCAGTATCAGGTAAAATATTGTTGAAATTGCCCTTAATTTTCTTTAGACATTTCAGGTTGTTGATATTTGTTCAGGTTATTCTCATGTTATTTTTAAATGGTAGTTTCTTAATATAAATATGTTCATAATTTAATGTTTTTTGCACTAAATCAAAGAGAAAAAATTGGTGTTGTCATTATTTATAGGTTATTATGGTATTATTTTTGAGTTTGAGGCCCACTTGCACTTTGCAAATTCATCACGCGGGCCAGACTGGAAACTTGGCTGGGCCAGTTTTGGCCCCCGGACACATGTTTGACACCTGTGGACTGTACTATATTATTGTTGATCTGACATTAATGTTAACCCTATTTTAGCCAATTCCAGTGGTGCTATAGCTCAGTCATATGTACATAATGTAACAGATATGATTTTGTTGCATACTGCTTTATTACAATATATACAAATTGTCACTTTCCTAAAATAACTGCCACTTGTTTTCAGATTTTTCAGGAAACACAACAAAATTTAATCTGCCATACGAGGGCTGTTCAATAAGTTCATGGCCTCACCCAGAACAGAACAACACAGACTGATAATTTATATTTTATTTTTCAACATAATCTCCATTTACAGCAATGCACTTGGTCCATCGATGTTCAAGCATCACTATCCCATCACGAAAGAATGTAACATCCTGTATTATAACAACCAGTATTTCTGGGTGAGGCCATGAACTTATTGAACAGCCCTCGTAAGTCATAGTCTTGACATATGCAAGTATCTGACTAGGTACAACAGTACAATTTGTTCAGCTGAGAATGTAGGTGATTTTACCAGAAGTGGCTAGCATCATGAGGAGAGGATTTAGGCAAAAAAACTGTCTTTTTTTTTTTGTCATAAACTGACAAAGGAAATGATTTTAGGAAGGTGACGAAATGCAACTTTTACACCCATTCAGTATAACTGTATAAGAGTCAAAACACAGTATTCAAAATCTCTCTGATGGGACATTTTAGAGACAATTTGACAGATTAGTGTTACTAAATGACCCACATTTTTACTTTAAAATTCATTTTTGCTTTAGTTGGACCATAAGGGATTATCCAAAACAAGGAGCTACTTTATATTGAAATAAATGTTGGAATGGCAATCAATTAAAATTTGCTCTCTGACGGTACATTACTGTATTTTGACCCATAACTAGACCCACCCCATGATTCTAAAAATTATTCCAAAATCATGGACATACTGAAAGTATGGTGACTAGCGTTGGAATATCTACATGTGGATGTAGGACAGGACTAAAGTTATTGATTTATTTACTGATCCCACACTGGGAAATTGCAGTTCAAGAAGATCATGTGACAATGTGACAGGCCTAAAAGGTTGGGGTTGCCGGTCCAATTCCATGGACAAATTGTTGACTGATGCTGCCGCGGAGCAAGGCACTTAAGCCATCCACTGCTCCTATTCTGCAGTGTATGTTGTGCTCCTGCATGTTCAGATAATGACGGGTTAAAAACAGAGGGTCAGTTTCAATGTGTGTTGTATGTGTGCGTGTAGATTTTTCTGCTTTGTCAGCTGTCAGGTCATCAGAAGAGTTGACTTTCTGTAAAACAAACAACCAAACACATTATGAATGTGTCTAAATAAAAAGTTAAATAAAATAAAATAGCTGCTACTGTTCAAAGAATAATCATCTCTGTGCCAAGTAGCACTGATGAAAGATTCAGTTGGATGATGAGAGTAAGAACATGACTGTGTTGCAGTTAAATGGATGTGATTAAATTTACAACGTGCCGGTGATTTCTATGTAAAACAGAGGCACGTGTTATATTCAGTTTTAAGAAGATGCTGTTTTAACTTTTTCTTGTGTCAGGAGTTAAAGGCTCATAGTTCCACATTAGTTTCACAGTTGGCAGAGGCACCAAAAGTTCACATAGTCTTTACTCGAGCAGAAGTATAAAAATGCAAGCACTAAGATGGATTCAAAGATGAAAAGTAAGAAATATTTCCAGATTTATAGCAGCTGTTCAAGTGCATATTTAACTGAATGCTGGTCTCCTGGTCTCAGGTATCTCATTAAATAGACAGTGGTCAGTTCTCTGACTGCTTTGTTATGTCTTTTATGTTGCTGCAGATGTCGTACATGATTTTCATTTTTCTATAAGCCACTGTGTGTCATCTTTTTCTGGTGTTATTATCTGTAACATTGGTTGTGATGTGAAGTGACTGTGCTGCGTTCAAACACCTACGACACTAGTTTTCACAAACATGAAGGTAATCTGTTGTTCATTTCAACATCCAACAGCACAAATACACATTTCAGTTCTGTACTCTAGTGATCTCAGCTGTTTGCCTTCACTTGTTTTCGGTGATTTTCTGCCACCAGTATGTGTCTGTAACTGCATGATGTAACTGTGACGTCTGCTCCAAATGGGTCATTACAGCCCCAAATCCACTCCATGCTATTTCACAATGTTCCACAAAATACTACGAAATGAACAGTGGTCCACAACCCACCTGATGATACCAGCTGCTCCTTTGTGCTTTGTTGAGCGAACACATTTTAAAGTCAGAACACATTTCTGCACTGTGGCGCAATATTTATATCCCACATCTCATGAAGAATCAAAACAAAATAATGTCTTCCCATTATTCAAAAGATGTGTCAGTTTCACCTACAAACAAAATAATAGGCTATTGTTTTTGCACGTGTGCAAATACATATTTTATTTAATTTTATTATTTTATTTTAATTTGCATTCTCCTTGTGCTTACCTCACTTATTTTCAGTGACATGTTCATGAATATTGCATTTGAGTATCATGGCAGGCAAAGGGCACGTGAGATAAATGTAAAATATTACAGATTTTCTAGGATGAAAATCTTTGCATTCCTCTATTCAATTGTTAATATGAAAATGGTAAGTATTAATATAAATTATATAAGCCTTGACTCCAAATCCTGTATGTACATATGAAAACTTGGGAAATGTGAGAAAAAAAAAAAAAAGTAAATAAAGCAAAAAGCAACAATTTTACAAGTCTCATGAAACCCCTATTTTAATCACAATGCTGTATAGTCACAAAGCATCAAATTATCAAATGTTTACACCGGGAAAATGTACAAATTTAAAGAAAATAGGGTCATTTTGAAGTAGAATGATGCATCAGGTCTCCATCCCCTATTCTTTTAGTGTAACAGGGTAAACGTCTGTGAACTGTGGAGACCAGTTGTTGGAGTTTTGGGAGAGGAATGTTATGTCGTCTAATTTTGATGTGATATAATATTCTAGTGGCTCAACAGTCCTGGGTCTTCTTCATCGTATTTTCCATTTCATGATGCTCCAAATATTTTCAGTTAGTGAAAGGTCTGGACAGGCAGGTCAGGTCAGTTCAGTACCAAGACTGTTCTACCATGAAGCCATGATGTTGTAGTTAATGCAGTTTAGTATCATCTGGAACAAATATACAAGGCATTCCCTGAAAAAGTTGGGAGTATGTAGCTCTAAAAGTGGAAGCTAGGGCTGGACGATATGGAAAAAAATCATAAAATGATAATTTTTTTTCATATCAGACAATATCAATATGTATCACGATATAAATCAAATCATTATTTTTGTCAAGTTTAAATTTTCCATTACTCACAAGTTAGTTGTGAAGACATCAAAAGGTAATTTTTGATTTAAATATGATTTATTTTCTATCAGAGGTTGAACATGTCAGATGTACTGAAGAACATCATTCAAATGTTTCAGATAAATAAAACAGGTACATATATTTAAAACTAAACTAAAAGTCTGACCAGCAGGCAAAAGCTTTCAAGTTTTAAAAGAGAACATAAACAAAACAGACCATCTTCACCAAACATGTTTTGACCGTCCGACTCCCAGCTTCTATGCCACACCGTACTTTTCAGTAACCTGGTCGCCCGAGTTGTCAGTTAAATTTTCTCCTGTGGAAACACTCATTATGTCCCACTGTAGCTCAAACATTAGTGTGTGTGCTGCAGCTGCTCCTACACCTGTGCTGTGTGCTCTAACCTAACTTACCATGGCTCTAGCGCGATTGGTTCGGTGCGGCGCTACTTTATTATGATTGGCTGTTCTTACATCCTTCAAAACATGGATGAATGAATTCTATCGAAACTGTATCGAGTACGTCTCATATTTCCATTGAAGAAAAGTTACATCGCCGTATATGTCATTATCATTTTATCACCCAGCCCTACTTTCAGCATTGATGATGTCTTTTAAATATACAAGCTGTCCATTCCACAGGCACTAATGCAGCCTCATACCATCACAGATGCAGACAGAACTGAACTCCACGAACTACACTGAGCAAAAATATAAATGCAAGACTTTTGTTTTTGATCCCATTTTTCATGAGCTGAACTCAACAATCTAAAACGTTTTCTATGTACACAAAAGGCCTATTTCTCTCAAATATTGTTCATGAATTTGTCTAAATCTGTGTTAGTGAGCACTTCTTTGTCCTTTGCTGAGATAATCCATCCACCTCACAGGCGTGGCATATCAAGATGCTGATTAGACAGCAGGATTATTGCACAGGTGTGCCTTAGGCTGGCCACAATAAAAGGCCACTCTACAATGTGCAGTTTTATTGTTTTGGGTGGTCCAGGGGGGTCAGAAAACCAGTCAGTATTTGGTGTGACCACCATTTTCCTCACGCAGTCTTCTTCATGAATTCTCTGAAACACCTTTGGAAATGGCTTATGGTAGAGAAATGAACATTCAGTTCACAGGCAAAAGCTCTGGTGGAGATTCCTGAAGTCAGCATGCCAACTGCATATTCCCTCAAAACTTGTGACATCTGTGGTATTGTGCTGTGTGATAAAACTGCATATTTTAGAGTGGCCTTTTATTGTGGCCAGCCTAAGGCACACCTGTGCAATAATCATGCTGTCTAATCAGCATCTGGATATGCCACACCTGGGAGGTGGATGGATTATCTCAGCAAAGAAGAAGTGCTCTCTAACACAAATTTAGACAGATTTGTGAACAATATTTGAGAGAAATAAACCTTCTGCGTACACAGAAAAAGTTTTAGATCTTTGAGTTCAGCTCATGAAAAATGGGAGAAAAACAAAAGTCTTGCATTTATATTTTTGTTCAGTGTACCTGGATGGTCTGATCTGTCTTTTTGTACCAGAGAACACTGTCTATGATCAGTTACCCACTTTTCTTCAGTCCATTCCATTGAACTTTACTATTACTATTATTATTATTATTATTATTATTATTATTATTATTATTATTACTACTGCTACTACTACTACTACTACTACTAATAATAATAATGGATTGGATTTATATAGCGCTTTTCTATGAACACATACTCAAAGCGTGTACAGTGGATCCATTATTCATTCACTCACACATTCACACTCCGGTGGTGGTAAACTACATATGTATCCACAGCTGTCCTGGGGCAGACTGACGGAAGTGTGGGTGCCTATTCGTGCCTATGGTCCCTCCAAACACCACTGGACATTCATACACCAGTGTGAGTAGCAGCACTGGAGGCATGGGGGGTGAAGTGTCATGCCCATGGACACAACAGCACATGACTGGGACAGAGCAGGATTCAAACTGCCAAACCTTCAGTTATTGGACGACCCACTCTACCTATTGAGCCACGGCCACCAAAGAAGTGTCTACATCAGGGGTGTCAAGCTCATTTTAGTTCAGGGGCCACCTTCAGCCCAATATGATCTGAAGTGGGCCGGACTAATCAAATAATTACAGTGAAAAAAGTAAAATTACATGATGGAAATGTTTACATCTACAGACTATCCTCTAAAAATGTGAATAACATGAACAAACTGAAATGTCCTAAGAAAAATAAGTGCAATTTTAACAATAATATGCCTGTGTTTATCATTTATACACGTACAGATCCCAGTGGATCTACAAATGAGCAAAATATTTAGTAATAGGTAGAATATTGGTAAAAAAAAAATGCACTTATTTTTCAGGTTATTCACATATTTTGTGAAAGTATAGTTTATAAATGTCAACATCTTCATGAAATTTCACTTTTTTTAAGACTAAAACAAAGAGAAAACTGTAGAGTTGTCGTCATTTATAATTATGATAGTATTTTACTGGTCTGACCCACTTTAGATCATATTAATCTGTACATCCTTTACTTTAAAATATCTTCAGTGTCATTTTTGCATTTCACAAATTCATCCCTAGGGCCAGATTAGACCCTTTGGCGGGCCGGTTTTGGCCCACAGGCCATATGTTTGACACCTGTGGTCTAGATCATGTTCACACATTACCTTTTTGCATGATATAGATTCAAGCTGCATTTGTGGATGGTGTTAGGGCTGATGGTACATGAACTGAACCCAGATGCAAGACCCTCAGACAGGAATACAGTTAAAGGGTATTTATTAAATACAATCAGAGTAATTGGTTCACACAGGAAAGTAATGGATGAATCTTCAGCGGGACTGTGATGGGGAAACGTCTCGGCTTCAGATTCCAAGTGAACCACTTTGCAGCCCAGGTCGGGAGCACGCGAGGGGAACCCGACTAGGAGAAAGCAAAGGATAGTCAGGGGGCAGACCAGGTCATACACGGGCAGACAATCAGACAGGCAAACGTACATTGGGATAGGCAGGCTCGCGTACCGATAGTCCAGGCAGGGGTCGAAACCAGGATAAAGCACAGAGACGGATAAACAGACAGGGGTCAGGCGAATTCTCAGGTGTGATGGACAAACCAGGTCGAAGACAGACGAGCAGGCAGACGAGGGACAGGCAGAGGCGGTGGTCGAAGGGCAAAACGGGTCACAACAGACAGGCAAACAGGCAGGATCCAAAAACACTGGTAAGTTAACACACCAAAAGGAGGAAAACAAACTGGCAACAAACAGGGGAAAACACAGGGTATAAATACACAAGAGGGCAGGAAGACAATTGGACACAGGTGGAGACAATCAGGGAGGAGTCAGGTAATCAGCACAGGTGGACACAATCAGGGAAGGGAAGTAAAGACACCAGACATGACACATGAGGGAAACTTAACAAAATAAAACAGGAAGTGACACACAAGACAGACAAACGAGTAAAAGTCCGGGGACTGATATGACAGTTGGTCCTGTGAACTGTGCTCAGACAGAAGTGCTCTTGAGCCCATGCAGTGAGGGTCCACAGGGATAACATGCTCCCAAACTTGAGGGTGCCGTTTAATGTTTAATATTACTGCATCCCCAAGATTATGCTCATATTCAAATATAAGGAAAAAATTCTAGGATGTTTCCAGCTTAAAAATTGCTTTTTTTTATGCGATAATAACTTTGAATACCAAAGAGCCGGTCAAATTATACCACTGAGGATATTTTTCTTTTTTTTCTTTTTTCCAATAACACTCTCTGTACTTTCCTATATTTCTCCAATTTATCATACTGTGTCCTTGCAGCCTAACCCTTCTCCTCACAAGAATACTATTGATCCGAGCCACTGCAGTGATAAATGCAATCTTTTATCCAATGACCAAATTTTACAAATGAGAATATAAATAGCTGTGCAGGTCTGCCCTTTACATGCAGCTCAGGTACAGAGGAGAAAAAAGGCTTTAAACGACTTTTGTACTTCATATATTCACACTGTGGTAAATCAGAGACATCCATTTCTCCACATATAGATGCGCATGGAAAAATATGATGGAAATTCATTCAGTGCAAAATGATTAAGCTTTTAAAAAGAAGAGTGCTACATTTTTTGGAAATATGCTTATTGGATTTCAATAGCACTCTCATTACTGTGCATTAAAGTTTTAGCTATAGCCTGCAGACTATTAGCTTAGACCAGAAATACACTCACACACAAATACAAATCAGCCAGCACCTTTGAAGCTCACCATAGTGGCAAATAAATATAGATACTGGATTATTTTGTGGACAGTCTCCAAGGAGGATGTGTTTTTCGCTGAAATAATGATGGTGAGAATTGCTTATATGGTATTTTCAATAACAACGTACGGGCCAGTGTTCCTAAGGGTAAGAAAAAAGTAAAAGGGCTTCAGTTTTACCTTTTCCAGGTGGAATTGAGATGAGCTGGAAGTAACTTTAGCTGCAAAGACACAAAAAAGTGGAGCAGAAGATGCTGAGAACACTTTTGCATTACTTGTCTTACGTTCAGCTCGCCTTATCTACTTGCTTACGTCACTTTTATTAGATGTTATTGTAGTTTTTACTTTCATAGTTCCACTTTTCTTTTGTTATTGCTTTTATGTGTCGTATGCACTGTTGTTAAGGTTATATTTGAAATGTAATAGTTCATCGAGTGTGAAAATGTAATAAATGATGTAACCAATGGTGGCTGTTTAAAGGAAGGTGCAGAGGAGAAGAACACAAGTTGGTGTTTGAACCTAAATTCTAGCAAAACAAATGATTTGAAATGAAGAAAACTGCACATATATGCTTAGTTTTTATGATATAATATTTGTTATGGATCCTGGACTTCATGTCAAGATTTATTTTAATTTTTTTAGTACTAATATGTTCACTTCATGGTTGCAAAACAAAAGTAAATATGAGTGTATGTGCAATGAAAAAAATCTAAATCTTACCAAGTGTGTTTTTCTTATTTCTAGTCAAAAAATCTCATCACACTTAGAATAAGACATAATCACCTAAAGAGTAACTTTTCAGTGAGATTTAAGAACTTATTTTTAGACAAAAGGTCTTTAAAACCTTATTTCAAGAAATCCTGCTAAGATAATTTTCAGTTGTTCCATCGGCAGATTTTTTTTTTCTCAAGTTTTTTTTTTTTTTTTGCTTAATTCAAGATTTAAAAAATCTGCCAATGGAACAAGTGAATATTATCTTGGTAAGATTTCTTGAAATAAGATTTTCAAGATCTACTGTCATAAATAAGTTCTTATATCTCACTGAAAAGTTACTCTTTAGGTGATTATGTCTTATTTTAAGTGTGATGAAATATTTTGACTAGAAATGAGAAAAAATACACTTGTTAAGATTTTGATTTTTTGCAGGGTGGCTTCGAAAACCCTTGCAGAGCAGCTCACATGAGCCTGGATTAACATTTCATCCCTGGATCCAAATTTTGACGTCCATAACCAATTGGAATTGTTTTAGTTGTCTTGTCCTTCTGTGATTGGATGGATTTCACTGGGTCGCCAAGTCACTTCAAGCGAGATACAGGCACTTTCAGGACTCTGGTACAAAAGTAAAGCAGACTATTAACCTTCTCCAGATGTCACAAGTTAAAAAAAAATGCCTGTTCATGTCGTTTCACCTCTGTTTAGTCTCCTAGGGCTTACAATACATGGTCATTTGGCTACATTAGGGAATATAGGACCTAATTTTTGCAGCTGGGTAATGGTCAAGTGAATGAGTGGTGGGTTTGTCACATGTGCTACATGAGGCTCAGGCTTGCGAGAGACTCTATTTTCTTTCTCTTTACACTGATGCATTAAAAACTTGGACCTGCAAATACATGCATTCATAACTGCTGTGTTCATATTCTCTTGTACTTTCTGTTATGATGGATGTAGACAACCCAGAAAGTATAAACAGCAATTTTCAAAGTCTTCTAATCTGACATAATCAACAGTCGTGGAAAAAATCATCAGACCACCCTTGTGTTCTTCAATTTCTTGTTCATTTTAATGCCTGGTACAACAAAAGGTACATTTGTTTGGACAAATATAATGAAAACAACAAAAATAGCTCATAAGAGTTTCATTTCAGAGCTGATATCTATCCATTTTCCATGTTTTCTTCATAATAACCAAAATCACTTCAGTTCTTACTTATTATCTATGGCATTGTACTGACAAAAACAGTGCTTTTAGGCATTCCGTGTTTTCTTTTCTGTCTGTTTTAGTCACATGATACACACAGGAGTTAGTACTTGATTGCATAACCATTGTTTTTGATGGTCTAATAATTTTTTCTGTGACTCTATATGCCTACTTAGATCAATTACACTGGGTTACAAAAAAATGTTTTTTGCAAGTTGTCTAGGTTTTTTCAACTGAATTAGGACCATTTTGCACCGCTAAATCCAAAAATGACATCTGTTTTTCTCAATCAGGTCAGGTTGTTTTGCTAATTTGATTTAGAAAAATTTGATGTTCTCACAAAATATAATAATTAATAACAAAATAAGATTGGTAAGCACACTTTATGAAACTTGTGACTTGATTCCTGTTAGGTACAATGGTGTAATCACCGCAGATGTAGCAGAATACGTCAGGCTTATTTTTGCAAGATCTTCTAGTCGAAGTCATTTCATTCAGCTGTAATATTAAAAAAACCATTAATTATAAATTGGCAAAAGTAAAATCTTCAGAACTCGTTTATTGCAAGAAATATGAAAGAATTTTGTATCATATGATGTGAAAAGGCCCATAAATGTAAGCAAAATGTTAAAAAGCCAATATGTAGCATAGTTCAGAAAATTGACCTGATTGAGCAAAATTAATGTGATTTTTGGATTCAGCACACCAAAATTATCCTAAATCAGCTCAAAAAACTTAAACAATAAATTTGTTGTTGACCAGTGTTAGTATTTGTAATAGTTTATATTGTAATTTATATTTAGGAAATTCCTAATATATTCCCCTGTATTTCAATGAGGATTAAAATTATTAAAATGTGTCGATTAATTACACGTAAAATAAACATTATTCATGAGTAAGATTATGTAAAATATAAGAGTTGCAGAGTCTTATGGGAAATTTTGTTCAGGCCCTCAGCAGAATTTTCATAGCGAAGACGTAAATAAAAACTGGTCGATAACAAAATGCTAAATTTCAAAAGGAAAAAATATTCAGGGTAGGAATGCAAGAAAAGGAACAAGCATTCATGAAACAGAGAGCTTAAAAAGCCATTAGAGGCAGTCGTAGGAAGTAAGTGAAAAAGACAGCAAAGAAACAAACAGACTAGCCTAAATCTAGTTGAGAGAAACAGTCGGCAAATAAGGAGCAAAACAGAGAGGCAGCGGTATTGGATCAGGCAAATATTGAACAAGGGCAACAACAGAGACAGAGAGATGGAGTGAGGTGCAGATCAACGGTTTCTCCTTTCTCTGTGGCTGCCTGAGCGAGTGTGAGGACGAGGCCGGGGACCGCAGCATTTGGTCATTTCACAGTGCGCTGCAGCAGCCCACCAAAACAATGTTGAGGCAATCAGAGCTAATTGTGCACTAATGGCTCCCTTTCCACTCTCCTTCTCTAATTGGCTAGAGCACCATCTGTGTGCACACATATACACACTCCGACGCATCGCACATACACAAAACAGCTCCCGTTCTCATCGCACGAGCATCCGGCACAGTTTAGCTCGCAGATTAACATACAGGTCCGGAAAATGAGAAAATAACAGTGTAGATTTCAGCCAAATAGACGATGAGAGATTTTCAAAGTCACCCAAGGGGGGGCATTTACAGTTTATACTGCCAGTGAAACCTTTAGCATGTTTGCATTGATTTTTGCCTTCCGAGCAGAGCTGTTAAAATAACCATATAATCGTTCATCGCAATAAATGGAATCAGTTGAACGGGAGGAGTGTTTTTGTGAGTCCAACACGACTGCTGACGAGCCTGTTATTGCAGCCGGTGATGGATCTCCTTATCACACGCTTCATTTTGCCTCACCTCTCTCCCAGCTGGCATGTGAAACCGTGAAGGCGCTTCATTCTCAAGAATAGCTTGTCACTGCTGTCATCTCTGCAGCCCCTCTGCCATGCATCAGCCCCCCCACCCCCCACCTCCACCCCTTCCCCATCACCACCATCACCCTCCCCGTCGTTCTTTGTTATCACTTTGCAGGAAACCTTTTTTGGCTCGCACAGTGTGGAAACCATCACCGCAGGCAAAGGTGAAACAGGTACAGCAGGGAAGGCGCTTTAAGTGTAGCGGTTGCTATGGAAACCACCTTTACCCAGGTTCTTGCACTTTCCAGGGTTTGAGCGAAACACGTCAGATCTGATCATTTCCTCTGGCGTGTGCTGTGATGACAGTTCTGACTTGATTAAATGATTAAATCCAGAGCCGTTTTTTTTTTTTTTTTTTTTTTGGTTTTTTGGTTCATGCTTCCTTTTCACTAAGATATGTTCCACTCTTCCACTTTATTATGAAACTTAACATTTGTACAGGTAGACCGCTAACAGTTTCACACAACAATAGGATCCTTTATTTTTTTTGTAACTCTTTTCAACCCACTTTGAGAAAATGATCCACAACTGCACACACTCTGTCCACACTATGAGGCTTTCTTCTTAGTTTTGTGGTGTTTTTCTTCATCTTTCTTTGCTCCCACTTTGTTGTATGTTGGTAAATATTTGTGTGTAAATGCCTGCACCACAGATAAAACAGGAGCAGGAAAACACTGCTCTTGTATAACCTCGCTACAGCATTGCCATCTAAGCACAGAATGGATCACAGAACACAGTTGCTGAATGTTCTGTAGTTGCACATACAACAGAAAACAATCTTGTGAAAAGAAATTAGCAGGTATTTATAAGAATATTACCCCGAAAATTATTATATTGTCATATCAGAGTGTGATATAATCTATTAAGCTGCAGTGTTTGGTAGTTTTTTGGTGTCAGTGTATTATAGTTCAAGTTGTCTAAGTAGATATGAGCCTTCTGCATCTTCTCCTTGATAGTGTTTTCAAGCTGTAGAAAATGTTTCATGTGATGAATGGATTTTAGCTGATCATAGATGTTTTCAGACAGAACGAGGGTTAAATACATGACTGACAGTTATAGTCACCAATAGCTTATCAGAGTCTATCAGATGTGACTCAGACATGACTCTGCTGTTTCACTAGCTTCAATTTTCCATAACAACATTGAGCAGCGTCAGGTTTATATGTATTTATATTTCATCTTTTCTTTTGGACTGAGAGAAGACAGGAATATGTGTATTTTCCAGTTCTGTTGTTTTTTTCCACTTGATTTTAGATCCCAAAGCGTTCTTGTACCTGACATGAGTTTACGTGAGTTGTGCTTGCAAGGTTCACCAACTGCCACTAAAAATCGAAGAAGAAGAAGATTCACCTGGGCAAGGAAAGATGGCCGCAAACAACGAGACGGGTCAGACGTTTGGGGCTACGAATAATCCATGGGTAAGCGACGTTTAGCTTTAAAAACAAACTCAATGTAACAGATTTATAATGGAATACAAATGGGTCTATGTCTATGTCTATGGGTACAACCACCACTAAGCCCAGTAATGTCATTTACCCTTAAAATACCGCCAACTGGTGGTATGTAGGCTGTATTACTACCAATGTAAAGAGCAAGCAAAGCCAAACGCAGCCGGAATGAGGGAGCCTGTGAGCCTGAGCCCAGGGCAGCCTGAGCCCAGGTACACAAACCCTGGTTTAACCGACAAATCCCGCTACGCATTTGTGGATCTGTCACGGCAGAAGTGTAGCAAAATTCACGTGTGTAAAGAGAGCCAATCGAGAAGCCGCTTGACTTGTAACCAATGATTTGTCTGTATTTCTGGGTCTTGTAGTGAAAATACTTTGACATTTCAAATCTGATTACACACACACAAGTTGTTTTACACATTTGCAGATTGTTGTACAGACACACAAGTCTCATCACACATTTACACATTCATTTACACATTTGCAAATCCGACTGCGCACAGACAGATTGAGATGCGGACACTCAACTCTCCACACGCATTTGCAAATAATATTGCTATAATAATGGCCCCATAGTAGGTGTTATTTGGCCACTTTATTAGGCCAGTAGTTTCCAAAGTTTTCCTGCTTGACAAAAAAAAAATCTATTTTATGTTTCCTCAGGAGCCAAATTTACATCACTTAACTTGGCGCTATCATCTCACAGCAAGAAGGTACAGGGTTCAAACTCAGCACCAGCGGGTGGGGCCTTCCAAGGGTGTAGTTTTCATGTTCTGTCTGGCTTCCTCCCACAGTCTAAAGACATGCACCTTCATAGGTCAACTGGTCAGTCTAAGTCACCCATAGGTATAAATGTGAGAGTGAATGGATGTTTGTCTGTATATGTCAGCCCTGTGATGAACTGGCCTTCTCCTGCTGGTAGCTGGGATAGGCTTCTGGTGTTGTTTTCCACTTGATTTTAGCTTCCAAAGCTTTAAACATTCTTTATAATCCTTCATTAAATAATGATCAAGTCCTAATCTTTAGGTTTTTCTAAAAACAAAAATATGTATCATATACTCTTAAATTTGGTTCATTTTTTCAGATTTTTGAAGAACTTGAAAATAACGACTTAGCCTATTATTCTAATAAAGTGACAATATGTAAGATGGTAGGTGTTGTTTGGCCAATTTGTATTTCTATAAGCCTGTAGTTCCCAAAGTTTTCCTGCTTGAGGAAAAAAAAATCTATTTTGTTTTCTCAGGAGCCAAATTTACATCAAGAAACTTGGCGCAATCATCTCACAGCAAGAAGGTCCTGGGTTCAAACTCAGCACCGGTGGGTGGGGCCTTCATATGTGGAGTTTTCTTGTTCTGTCTGGCTTCCTCCCACAGTCTAAAGACATGCACCTTCATAGGTCAACTGGTCAGTCTAAATCACCCATAGGTATAAATGTGAGAGTGAATGGATATTCGTCCATATATGTCAGCCCTGTGATGAACTGGCCTTCTCCTGCTGGTAGCTGGGATAGGCTCCAGCTCCCCTGACTCTTCAGATGATTAAATGATGCATGAATGTATGAAGGAAATGAATGAATGACTATTGTTACTGACCTCCACTGTCAATGTCCTTTCAGTCTCGTTGCATCTTTTATTTGATAAACATTTATAACCTCTTCCAGAGAAAACTCCACCTCTATTTACATTTGGGAAATTAATTCAGGTATCATACTATTGTGTATTTTGCCAAACCAATAAAAATAGGACCAATGGCCCTGTATCCCACCAGCATGTTCTATCAAGAATTGTTGTTTTTATTTATTTGTTTCCAGCAAAAGAAAAAACAAAACTTTTGTGTAAGGAACTAACATAGCAAATAAATTCATAAATAGAGATGATCAAGACAGTACAGCAATTGCCATGTACACTTGTAATAACAAAATAAATTCAATATGCATTCCTTGAAAAGGAGTGGGAAGAAGAAAACTTATTAAATCCCACTCCCACTTCTCATTTGTACAACATAACACATTATTTTTGCTTCCTTAATGATTAAATTACATCTGTTTATGTAATGTAAATAACAGATAGTAAACAGAAAACTGATGTATATTACACTTAGCAACTATCTAATTGATAGTCTGCATAATATATTATATTTCATTTTATGTATGATTTTAGAACTGACTTTCATTGTGTTTTATGTATATTTTTAGTGTGGATGTTAGGCTGTGATTTCTATTTTGTGTAACCTCTGTTGCTGCCACTGACTTGCCCAGGGCACTCTTGAAAAATAGATTTTTAATCTCAGTGAGCTTTTTTTCCTGGTTAAATAAAGGTTATCATAATAACAAGTGGTGCCAGGCATAACAAACCCCACCCCTCGCACATATTTCACCTATTATAAGTAAATGGGAAGATTTTAAAAATACATTGTAAAAAAACTTGAACTTTGACCTACTTTTCCCAAAATGTAATGAGATCTATTCTGGGTCACTGGCAATCTATAAACTAAATTTGGTATGAATTCAACCAATAGTTTTGCTGCGACAGACATTTGAAATTTCACCCATTATAAGTAAATGGAGAAAAAAAAACTGATTTTAAAAATTCATTTAAATTTTTTTAACTTTGACATACTTTTCCCAAACTGTAATGAGATCTATTCTGGGTCATTGGCAATCTATAAACCAAATTTGGTATGAAATCAACCAATAGTTTTGCTGTTAACCCTCCAGTATCCGGGTGCGCCTTTTAGGCACACTTTTCACTTCGTTTTAAAAAACTAGAATTCAAAAGTTGTTCATTTTTGCATGATCTTTAAAATTCTGGCCACCAACTAAAATTTGCACATTATAAACAAAAGAAAATTACAAGACGAGCATCTGTCTCCCAAGTGTGCCAAAAACACACTATTTCTTCCATTTGGTATGTCTGATTAGGGCTGACCTTGATTTACAAAAATAAAATCAAATTGGAGCAGAAAAATAAATCAATCTACAATATTTAATAGTTTGATTTATAGGTGTGAATTTTTGGGACACTTGGTGACAGATGCTAGTATTTTTGTACATTTGACCTAACACCAAAAATAATAATGCAAATTAACCAATGTTGCTGTTAATCAATGACAAATGCCAGGCTGCAAAAATCAAATATGTGATCCACTTTCTGTAGTATATTGAAAAAAAATAATTTTTTTGTGTTTTTTGCATCCAAAAAAACGGTTTGTTTACATTACAAATACGACATTTAAAGGGTTAAAAAATGTGACAATTATTGAGTATTTGGTATTTTTATTTATGGCTCAAGTTGATGAAATAGAAAAAAGTGTAAAAGAATTAAAAACAAACTGTATGAATTTTTTTTTTGACATTTTTCCACAAGTGTGCTAAAAAGGCACTCTTGGTGCTTAGTAAGGTCCTTGCTTGGACGGGATACTGGAGGGTTAAAGAAACAAACAAACCAAACCAAGAACAATACCCCTTGCCTCCATTTTGGGGGGCAGGGTAATAATAATGTGTAACTGACTCACACATAGGTACACAATCTACAAAAGAGCTTGGATTTATGTGTGATTCTTAATCTGTGCTGGTTTAACTGGATGCATGTCTCTTTGCATTTGTAATTTTTCCTAAACATGAACACTTCAGTTTGATTCTGACACTATCGAACTACATTCATCTGAGCTGACACAAAGACTGGCAAGACAACTGAACTGCGAACACTTCACACTTGTCATCTCAAGTATAACAAAGTATCCAGATGCAAGCTGGGAGAAAATGAAACTCTGGAGGAGCGGCGATAAAAGTTTAACGTGTTTTCACATCACATATGTCAAAACCTAAAATAGTTTTCACAATCCTCGATATCACTTCAAATTAGAGGTTCAACATCTGTGAGTGCTTGACTTTACAGTGTTTTTAAGGGTGTATCTCAGGTTTGCCACCTACACACAATACACAACTTTCAAAGTCATCACATCTCTTATATGTTAGTGTTCACACCACGACTATTATAATGAGAAACTGTCATTTATAACAGTCATGTCAGCTTTGTATAATGTATTAACACATTAATTAACACCATCTGCCTTAATTAACAGACTAGCTAACAGACCATATGATAAAGTACTGAAATAATGTTTACATTAACTGCAATTTAAAGCCTTGCTATTTATATGGGTGAGTTATATATAGTTACAGTTATCCAGTTATCATGAACCCTGCAGGAGAACAAGGCCTTTGTTCCCATGGTGCATCAGTCTATTCAGTGGCAGCAAGTGACAAAAATGACAAAAACCTGAGGTCATGCTTTGTGGTTTGTATGTGGTTTAACCCATAAAGACCCAAACAACCACTGGCATCCAAAAGCATCTACTGATCTAATATTTTTAATCCCTGTTGATCCACTAATCCTATCAATACATGCAAATAACTGGTGGAAAATACAGTTTGTCATCTTTTCATGCTCATCAGATATGACCCATTTGGATGTTCAGAGTTTTCGTAGTTACCGTGGAAACACTGTCATCTTCTACAACACTGATTCACCAGTAAAACCCATGGTGTTTCATAAATGACAGTGGATGGAGATGCTTGTTTTTATGTTCAGTTAATGATATCTTTGCTGTACAAGTCACTTTTTCTTCAGTTTTCTCTGTTTTTGATATAATAACCCTCAACTTTAGTCTGAGCTTTTATGAACATCTACAATGTAAGTAAATTAAATAGGAAAACTAGTGCATTGACCCATGGGGTTCCACGGGTTCTAGATGTGGTAGTTTTTTATGCTGTTGTGCATTTGTGCACTCTGTACCGCATTGATCCAGCAATCACCACCAAAGCGTTGTGGGGATAGCAGCGTGATTGTAAGGCTACTGTATTCCAAAATTACTAATATCTCCCAAAATATTGGTCCTATCAACTTGCCGTTTTCGCTAGTCTGTTCCTTGACCAAAAATACATGAGTATGCCAAACTGTAGTAGTCAGCTCTTTCTGAAATTTGTGTGAATCCTGAGACACACACACGCACACACACACACACACACACAGAGACCACTTGGCTTTTATAATATACCTGATTTTCACAAAAAAACACAAAATACAGTGGATAATATTGTAATAAATGGTAATAAATCACTTCAGAAAGGTTAAATAGAGCAAAATGATATCATAAAATTGTGTAAATATACACACCACTTTTAAATGACATTAATTGGTGTGTCATCTGTACACATTATAAGCTTTCTGTGTGTATGTTCACGCTGCATCAAATACCACAAACTGAAGGTTAGGGCCAGGATTAGGATTAGAGGTTACAGTTATGTTAACCGGAGATCTTGGCGTACATTGACACACGATCAAATGGCGTTGAATAACAAACGAAAGGACAAAAATGCGTATGTATAGCACGCCAAATGCCATTAGAACTGGCGTGACATACAATGCAATTTCTTGAGATTAGTCTCAATAGAGAGAAAAATTCATTTAGCGGCTGCCACAGAAGTACTACTGGGTCTTTATGTGTTAATAATGTTGCAGAACAACAAGAACAGTGGACTGTTGGCCCTAGCGGAGGTCATCTGGGCCATCTAGTTTACATTCTGCATCACTGGTTACCTCATGTGACTTTTAATTTCAAAGCCGGTCTGAAATATTTTACCCGAAGCGGTGAGAAGTGTACTTCAGTGTGCGTTTTTAGCCGTGGCTCAGCAAGGTGGCTGATGGGAAACTGGTTCAATTTGCCGATTAGCTGTGAATGGTAGGTAGGGCCGGACCTTTATGTCGGTGACTGTGTGTGTGTGTGTGTGTTTGTGTGTGTGTTTGTGTGTGTGCAGTGAGCTGTACTTAACTGTGCCATGGTGTTGTGCACCTTGTCCCTGAGTGTGACAGGAGCAGATGTTAAACTCAGCGTCGGCCGCGGGGCTAAAAACACAGCTCCCATCAAACAAAGCTGGAGTATTTCCCCCTCTGGACACTGGCTCCACAGGCCTTTTCAGCTCTTTATCCAGCATTTATTCTCTTTGTTCACCATAAATCCTCTGCTTATACCAGGGGGGAAAGAGGCAAATGTCAACCCCCTAACCAGGACACAAAGTTCCACATGCACGTCTGTTACAGCCTGTTTTTTTGTTTTTTATTATTACTTCCATTTTCTATGTGGTACTGAAGCCGCTGGCTTTTGGCTGATTTTGTTGTCACAGGATTTAGGTCACAGTATGACATCTGATGGACAGGTGCTGGGGATGATGGGTAAATTGAGCAGTGAGGATTAACAAAAGCCAGACAGGTTATATAAGAGAATCATAAAGAGTTAGAGAAACCTGGTTCTTCTGAGGCCTAGTGAATGTCAAAGGTAAAGCTACCTGTGGGCTTCCACACTGATGAACAGTCATGGTCTGTAAAACTGTTGATACTGATCCGTAGTGTATACATATACATACTTATTTATGTATGATATAATGAGCAAACTTTAAGTTCACCAAAACAAATTTCCCTAAGACGGACAATAAAGTGTATCGTATCGTATCATATGTTTCTTACCTTACCCCAGATACCCGGGGTAGCCATAGTTTTATCTGTGCCATGGTAATGCTGTGATGCTTGTAGCAACATACACGTAACACATCCACGTAACCAGAAGAATATTAGCTAAAAGCTCAACAGAACCAATTTTTGGAAAACAGAACACAACTCAAACAGCAAGTAATTTAATGGGTAAATATTTAAAACAAGCTAACAGTCTGAGACCAGCATATGCCATGAATAATTTTACAAAATGACAGACCAATGTTACAAAGTGTGCACTGCTAACACTAAACTGATCCAACAGTATAAGTATTATTTCTCTACCACTAAAAGTCACCAAATGAACTGAAGAGGAGCAAAAATAAAGGTCGCATTATAAAGCAATGATTATAAATTTTGTCTTTGCTGTTTTCTAATCATAACTTGGTTTTATATGAATTAAGTTTTTGCTATTGGCTAATCCATTGTTTTTTGTTACACTGAAATGATTCCAACAGGAATCATCTGGGTGCTTCAATGAAACTGGGTTCATTTTGGTACCTGGCACATTTCCAGCTTTTTTAGACCCAATAATAAAAGGGAAATTTAGACATATTTCCCCCCAGGATGTACCTAATGATGACCTCAGATAAATGCAAAAAAAATTACACTCTTGCTCTGAGCGATCCCAAAATTAATGAATTTTTAATAAAATATTGGGGCCAAAAATAGGACCAAAATTGGGAGAAGAAAAGCTACCTAGGTGTCAGTGCATTTGATCTGGAAAACATGGCTGTAAATGGTCTTATATACAGTTATAAATAAAGACACTGTGTTAAATTTGACGATCCTAGTGTTTTTTCTAATCCAGACATGCAGTTTTTCATGAACCTCAGTCTCATTCCAGGCTTTGCATGAAACCCGTCGTGTCCACTTGCATTACATGTAGAACCTGCCCAGTTAAACGCATATAAATCAAGAGTGATTTTGCAACAGCGGTCATTTTTGTCAAACACTCTGCCTTGCATAATTAGTTCAACTCCCAAAATGTACCTGTGGGAGAAGAAAAAGACATTAAAAAAATAGTAGCGTGTAATTTTTGTGTCCTTTTTACTGTTACATGTAGATTTTTGTATTAAAAAAATATATAAAACTAACATAAAAATGTTTTATCTAAAAAAAAAAAAGTTTTTCTTTTATCTCAGTAAATATTTATTTTTAAAACAGACCCAGAGTGCTTCCAAACATCCATCCAAAGCTCTAAATCTTGTTTGAATTTTTAGCCCCCAGTCCTGTTTTTTGGGACCGATCTACAAAGATCACACAGCAGAAAAAGCCAAAAATTTTTTAGTAAATCTTGTTTCACCTTTTGAAAAATACACTCCACAAACATATACTGTATTTCTACACCAAATGTTACCTCAACAGTTCCACAAAAAAATATTAATTAAGCTCTCAAAAAGCTCTTCTTCTTAAAATGACCTAAGAAAATCTCACTACAGGCCAATATAATTGTCAACAGTTGCAGTCGGTGTTCTTAACTGTTCAGTATCGGGGCTGTGTGGTCTAGCTGTTTACTAATTCATGCTCTTATTATCCAGAGTAACATAAATAAAAGCTAAATAGGTGACATCCAGACACAGATTAACTTAACCTCTGGGGGTAAACTCCATATCCATCAGCTCAAGTAAACAAAAGAAAGCAAAACAAAGAGTAAACAAGTAATCAAGTGAACAATTTTAACTTAATCTAATCATTATACATGGAATATTACTCTGCATGATGTGATTTCCTCTAAATTCAGCTGTACTCTGATTGGCAGTGAGCATTTTCATTGGTCAGTAAATTAAGTTTTAGCATTTTCATGTTAACAGAGATTTGTTTAAACTTGATAAGATGCAGTACTATGTGTCTGTGTAGTTTATTCAACACAGATCCGAAGGTACAGGGGATGAGACGGGTCTAAAGGAGGTATGAATGGGGTTGGATGTAAAATTTGGAACATGGTTTTCATATAAGGTGGAACCCTGGAAGCGACATTCATAATAACAGATCATTGTGTGGATGGTGTTACAGTCCCCAAAATCAAAGCATGACCCATAACATAACATGAGATGCCTGTGAAGCTGCTGCTGTCGGCATAATTACAGTTAAAAATACCACAGCAAAAACCAGAAGAATCTACATTACAGCCTCCCTGTGACTCGTAAAATATATGCAGTAAAAGAAAAGGTTATTAAGTGTATTTTATGGTGATATGGAAGTCATCACTACACATGCATGATGAATGAATTTCCATTAAGGCACACGCAGTCTAAAAGAGATTATTTTACTGAGGAGAAAAGTGTTAATGGATAGTGTAACAGCGAAAGGTTATTATTTTTTTACCGCATTCAACGGTAATGTATTTAAGTTGACCTTTGACCTATGCATATAAAGGTCATAAAATGGTATCACATCATTATTTAGGATAGAATGCGATGGAATAGAACAGAACAGAACAGAACAGAATAGAATAGAATAGAATAGAATAGAATAGAATAGAATAGAATAGAATAGAATAGAATAGAATAGAATAGAATAGATCTTTACTGTCACTGGAAAATTTTAAATGAATACAAAATGCATCTGGTCCTTCCTGTTGCATAAAAAGACACAGGAGGCTGCAAGTTGATAACTTCCAACTGAACTAATAAATAACAAGGAAAAAACACAGACAATAATACAAGATTGAGGTCAGAGTTGGTGGAGAGAGACGGCATCCGGGTCATCCAGCTCAACCAATCAGCACTAAACAGACGGAAACTTCACAGATATACAAATAATAAACTCAATAAACCTGGTAATAAACATATTTCCACTGTGCACTTTACTGTCCATATTACTGAACAATTCCATTTTACTTTGTACATTACAGTTTATTGTTGCACCTTACTGTTTTTGTACCATTTCAGGGGTACAGTGTGTTTCCTCTTGTATTCTATTTTTATTCTTATATTCTATTTTTTGCTGTTTGTCACACTGCTCCACTACAATTTCCCAGTTTGGGATCAATAAAATCTATGTATGTATGTATGTATGTATGTATCTATCTATCTATCTATCTATCTATCTATGTACGTATGTATGTATCTTTGTATATATGTATGTATCTATGTACGTATGTATGCATGTATGTATCTATGTACGTATGTATGCATGTATGTATCTATTTATGTATATATGTACGTATCTATGTACATACAGGGTGGGGAAGCAAAATTTACAATGAACATTTAGTTGTTTTTTCTCAGCAGGCACTACCTCAATTGTTTTGAAACCAAACATATACTGATGTCATAATCATACCTAACACTATTATCCATACCTTTTCAGAAACTTTTGCCCATATGAGTAATCAGGAAAGCAAACGTCAAAGAGTGTGTGATTTGCTGAATGCACTCGTCACACCAAAGGAGATTTCAAAAATAGTTGGAGTGTCCATAAAGACTGTTTATAATGTAAAGAAGAGAATGACTATGAGCAAAACTATTACGAGAAAGTCTGGAAGATACTATGAAAGAAGAATGGGAGAAGTTGTCACCTGAATATTTGAGGAACACTTGCGCAAGTTTCAGGAAGCGTGTGAAGGCAGTTATTGAGAAAGAAGGAGGACACATAGAATAAAAACATTTTCTATTATGTAAATTTTCTTGTGGCAAATAAATTCTCATGACTTTCAATAAACTAATTGGTCATACACTGTCTTTCAATCCCTGCCTCAAAATATTGTAAATTTTGCTTCCCCACCCTGTATGTACGTATGTATGTATCTATGTACATATATATGTATCTATGTACGTATGTATGTACCTATGTACATATGGATGTATCTATGTACGTATCTATGTTCATATGTATCTATGTACATATGTATGTATCTATGTATGTATCTATGTATCTATGTACATATGTATCTATGTACGTATGTATGTATCTATGTACGTATGTATGTATGTATCCATTTATGTATCTATGTACGTATATACGTATGTATGTATCTATGTACGTATGTATCTATGTACGTATGTATGCATGTATGTATCTATTTATGTATCTATGTACGTATCTATGTATCTATGTACATATGTACGTATTTATCTATGTACGTATGTATGCATATATGTATCTATTTATGTATCTATGTACGTATCTATGTACATATGTACGTATGTATGTATGTATCAATGTACGTATGTATGTATGTATCTATTTATGTATCTATGTACGTATCTATGTACATATGTACGTATGTATGTATCTATGTAAATATGTATGTATCTATGTACGTATGTATGTATCTATGTACATATGTACGTATGTATGTATCTGTGTACATATATATGTACATGTGTATGTACCTATGTACATATATATGTACGTATGTATGCATGTATGTATCTATGTACGTATGTATGCATCTATGTACGTACGTATGTATGTACGTTAGTTTCATTCACATCTGTCTGTCTGTCTGTCTGTCTATCTATCTATCTATCTATCCATCCATCCATGACAATAATGAAAAAGTAAAAAGTACTACCATGGACGTGTGTGCAACAAGAAGAAGAATACCAGCGTATTCATGGACTAGGCCTGAGTAGCAGAGATGCTGACTCTTTGCACTCTTTCATTACTTCCTCAACCTCGTTCACGTACAGCCTCTGTAACCCCTGTGCACCAGTTTCAGGAAAACAGCAGGGCAGGGTATTGAACTAGCAACCCGGCAGCCGCTGGGAGAAAGCATTACCCTCAGTGGCGTGCAGGTCCAGACCTCTTGGCAGATCGTTCTGACGGAGAGCAAACACATGTAACCAGTGGGAGTCGGCCCATCTGTCTCTGTCTCGGCTAGTGGCACGCACCCACGTAGACACACACTCGCACACACAATTCCTCAGGAAAGTGAGACATGAGCCTGCGTTGGCAGTGACAAACGAACTGCACAGCGAGGGAAAACCAGTTAGAAGATGAAGTGACCAATAGATCAGACAACTGAGACTCTCCCTTTCTCACTCTCTCTGGGCACTGCCTCCTCTTTTCTCTTTCTTGTGCTAAGAAGCTGGTAAAAAAGGTAAGTTTATCAAAAGTAAAAAAAAAAAAAAAATTTTTAAAACATCCTTTTCATGTACAGTATGTCTATTGATTTCTTGCCAATAGAAAAAAGCAACACCTTTTTAACCCATGAAGACCCAAACAGCCACCGGCAACCAAAGCCATCTACAAATCTATAATGTTTAATACCTGTTGATCGACTAATTCTATCAATACATGTAAATAATTGGTGTAAAATGCAGTTTTTCATCTTTTCATGGTCATCAGATATGACCCACTTGGACGTTCAGAGGCTCTGTAGTGAATGTGGAAACACCGTCATCTTCTACAACATTGATTCACCAGTAAAACCCATGGAGTTGGATCAATGACAGTGGCTGGAGACACTTGTTTTATGTTTAGTTAAGCATATATTTTACTGAAAAAGTCATATTTTCTGCAGTTTTCTCTGTTTTTGATATAATAACCATCAACTTTAATCTGAGCTTTTCTGAACATTTTCATGATCAGTTAATTAAATATAGGAAAATACCTGATTTATACTAATAAAATGCAAAATACAGAGGGCAATATTATAATAAATGATGACAAATCACTTAAGAAAGGTTAAAAAGAGAGAAAAAATTAATTTGGGTACTGACACAAAAGTAGCACTTGGCTCTTTATGAGTTAAACTTCACATGTCAGAAATCTGTTTGTTCTCAATAAGGTAAGATAGATACTTGGTTTTTGTAACTGGAACAAGCTGCAGAGCATTTTATTAGGGTGACAAAACTCATTTACTGCATACTACCAGACCTCAGTGCACTGTAATTGTTAAAGTTCTTAGTAAATAACCAGACTGACTGAAAATTTGAGGGATAAAAATGTGGTTTTAGCCATTTAATGACTTGAATGGAGTTTTTGGGGGGCTTTTTTTCATGACAAAGGGAAAAATCCAAGTTTACTGCGATCTGTAATTTCATTGTTAGGTGTGACTAAATATTACACAATGAGCCTTTAAATTAGATGTCCGTAATAGTTAAGAAGTCAAAAGAAAAATTTCCAGGAGGTCCAGTTTTAAAACATTTCAGGTGTTTCACATTCACTCTGAGCCAATCTAGTATATGAATGCACCTGCTCAATATGTGCATGATTATACACTGCAGTTATTTCCCTCCTGATGTTAAGCATATACTCAGGGGTGAACAGTGAAAATAGAAACGCTAGGTAGGGGTTTAAACTGAGGCCAGTGAATAGCCCTGTGTTTGACAAATAACTTGTACCACTGAATTAAATACATTGACACTTGCTTTAGGCAGCGTTGAAAAGGTAAAATTCAGCAGTATCTTATAGCAGAACTATTATCCTATATTAAAACCTACAAATAAATCATAAAGTAATGTTTTAGAGTTCTTTGAGGAGACTGATAAGCTTAATGGGCTTTCCTTCAGTTTCTCCCTGCCATTAAAAAAATTTCTACATAGATTAATTCTCTTGTCAGTGACCTTCACCACAGTACTGATGAAGATCTGAGGTTGGTCCCTAAGCTCCTTCAGTGGCAGCTCACTGCTCCTAATGTGCCAGGTGCTAAACCTTAATGCTAATGCTAGGTGATGCATGCATAGAAAGCTGAAGTCACACCCCTTCCAGTTGCACCCATGGTGACCAAAGTTTGGAAAAAAATTGCCTAACAGTCAACAATGAGAGATTTTTTTGGGTTTTTTTTTTTTTGATAAATGTATTTTTATTCATATTCAGTCTTTCAAACATACAAAAACTAAGACAAACACGGAGACATAAAACAGAGGTATAAGACACCACAAAAAACAATAAAAAAAGAAACAAAAACTAAAAATTATTACCCATTAAGATATTACCCAATCACTTTGTACACAGCACACATTATCTAGAGTCAAGGTGCATTGTCAGCTGTTCTACAAAAGAATAAAAGGATGCCATACCACATTAAACTTCCCCATTGATCCATTCAATCTGTATCTACTCTTTTCAATTTTAAGGAAAAACATGACATCACATATCCATCTGCCAAAGGAGGGGGGTTTGCCATTCTTCCAATTTAAAAGAATGAGTCGCCGCACCAAAAGGGAGGAGTAGGCTATACTATTTAATTGTGGCCTTTGTAGAGGGAAGTCTTCTAATGGTACACCAAAACGTCCAATAAAAGGGCAGGGGTCAAGATTAGTTATTTTTCCAATACCCTTTGACGTTTGATATAATGTTTCTGAATTTAGATCATTTTACAAGTCAAGAAAGTTGCAATTTGTTGTTAAACTGTTTCCACACTGTTTCTCCATTATCTGTTCAGTCACTAAAGCCATCTTTGCAGCTTCAACATGACATGGTCATTATGATATTCACCTCTTTTAATACTTTTTTCACCTCACTTTAAAAGGCTGAGGTTAAATGTGCTGAGACTGTTTTGATGTTGGTGACAGCAATGAGAAATACTGTTAACCATAAAACTAGATGTTTATTTCCAATTTTTGCACAACCTCAAAGCTCATAAAACTATCTTTTAATTTGGCAGACATTATATGTGTAAATGGTGGCCTAATTTAAACAGAGACAAAAAAAGTCCCTTCTATCCTCTGACCACCATTCATATTTGTTGTGAAATTAGGTCGGAAGGGGTGGGATATAAACTCTCTATTAAGGTGGGTATATTTACATTTATATTTATGCATTTGGCAGACACTTTTTTCCAAAGCGACTTAGAGGGGAAAAACCAAACATAAAAGAAAAATACAAGAATAGATTAAAGGCATAAAACAGCTGTACAATTAAAACAGTGGGTAAAGTGCAGAGATCAAATTTCCCTATAATTTCCCTATATAATACAGTGAATTAACCTTTAACCTTTACAGTGGCTACTCATAACTGCCTTACTTTTTTTTAAATTCATGATCCATGAAGGTGGTATCATGGCTGTACAACCACTGGAAGTGTCATCCAATAGTACATATACTACGACTAGTTTTCATATGGCATATTTTTAGATAAAAATAAAAAGTAGTTCCAAAGTCATTTTTCAAATTCTGTGATTTTCCTTCCACCTCTATTGTATCAAGGTGGAGGTAGACATTTCAGAGGCTAATATGTACAGTATATCAGTTCTGTCTGCATGGCCAGATACCACTGGAGGGAAATGAGTGGGGTTTTTTTTCCCCATACAATTGCCTATAGTTCCTTAAGTCACAAAAAGATAATCACTCCAACATATTCCTCATGGCGATAAGAATGGAAAGACGGGTGTGTGGAATAAAGTGAAGGAGAACGAAAGCAAGAGGGACAGATTGCGAATGTGCGAGGAAGAAGGCGACGACTGGCTTCACCTTAGCAGGCTTCATTACCATGCATCTGTCAAAGCGCCGACGGAGATCTTGTTGCCAATGGCAATGTGGAAGAGAGTTAAAGAGCATCAGCATTTTTTCTCTCTCCTCTCTCTCCCCTTCGCTGCCTGTCTGTCGCCGTTGTCTCGACTTTCTCCCGGCCTCCCTCTGACTGAGAGCAGTTAAACACATCAGCATGTCTGTCATCGCGCTGGCCTCGCCGTCTACAGACGCCGACACAGCGCAGACAAGGAAAGTCCATTATCGCTTCCCTCACTGTGACTATTTATCTCTCTCACCATCTCGCCCTGTCACTTGTAAACCCACCCACTTACCCCGCCTCCCCCGCACCCATACACACTCACAAAAGCCAACTAGGACTGTGACAGGCGAAGCATTGCATCACTTGTCTTCCTGTCTTTCAGCCAGAGTTGCTGAGCACACTACTTTTCTAAAGGTTTCTGTTGGTAGACATATGTGTGTCTGTGTGCAAATTAATGCTGTCTCCCTGTCCAGCAACTATGGTCCATGTGCTCTTTCATTTAACCCTAAACTGCTCCAGCGGGGACACTCGGAGATCAACGACCAAATCCAATGGTACGACCTGAGAGAAGCTTGCTCAGTTCTTCTTTCCCCTGGACAAATATAAAAGCTGAGGAAATGCACAAGCTTAAAGGATGAGTTCAAGAGTGCAAGCTGTAAGAAGCAGCCCAGCTCTGTCTAAAGTGAAAAAATAAGCTTCTAGTTTCCCAAATTCGTGCCTGTATATGTGAAAGAAGTATAAAATTGACTTTGTGTGATGTTACAAAGAATTTTGCTCAGTGAGTAAGATTTGGGCTATCTAATTGTAGAAATGGGTAATAATTTCTGCAATTTTTTTTCAATAATGTAAAATAATTTTTAAAAATATCAGAATCAGCCATTTATATCAAAGTAAGCAGGTCACTACCATGGAATCAACAATTTTCTTCAGTAGACATCCATTATTCTTCTTTTTTGATTACGTGGCATCCAGCGATAAAACACTACATTAGAGTGCGGACCAAAACCACTAATGCCACGTTTCCACTACACGGAACCAGCTCAACTCGGCTTGGCTCGGCTCGACTTGGTATTCCTGGACACCGTTTCCATTACAAGATACAACCGACTTTACAGTACCTGGTCGTCATAGTGATGCACACGTTACTTCCGTGTCATCTGTTCAGAGAGTTGCTGATAAACTCGCTCGTTGCGTGTTGTCTCGTCTTAATTTTTACGTCGGCCACCAAAGACTGAATCTCCTCGGTGTAGTTTTGGACTGTTACCATGTGAATTAATGTACCGCTATATTTACTGTCCACTTCCACATCTGTTTTTTGTAAAACGGTGGGTCACAGAGAAAACTGTCTGATCAATCAGTGGTCTGCAGTGTTTGCAAGTCACGTTTTAGTATCTGGTCCCCAGTCCTGGAACCTTGGCGGGGGTGATACCAAAAAAGTATTACTGGGTACCAGATTCCAGGTCCTTTTTCATAATGGAAACGCAAAAAGGCTGAGCTGAGTCGAGTCGAGCCGATACCACGCAGTGGGAACGGGGCATAACAAACCAAACAATGACTCTAGAATCTAGAGTCCAGATAGATGGACTGACTTCTACATAGAATCTCTGTTTATGTGTGAACGAGAGGCCCAAATATGTAGAAAATCCATTTGCAAAATATCTACATTAAGGTTATTACATTCTCTGCAGGAACAGAGCAATTTGTTCTCTCCCAGGGCTGTGAGACAAGAATGTCACCTTTTTCTCACAGCCCTGGTTTGGGAATTCTCGCAGCTTGTTATTGACAAATTTTTAGATGTCCGAGATCTATTGTGTGACTGGTCAGAAAATTGAATTGGTTGCAGTTAAAAACGTTAAAGGTTATCTTGCGTTACTATCCCTGTAGGGAAATTTGGTTTCTGCAGTTTATCCATAAAACGCACACATTAAGTAACATGTGCGATTAGCATCATCAGCACAAAGCACACATTAAAACCAGTGAGTTACCATTGAAGGTGCTCAGGGACCAACTCCAGACCTTCATCAGCACCGACAGGAGAATTAACCAACATGTAGCTGGTTTTAATGGTGGGGGGAATCTGGAGGATCCAGAGGAGAGAACAGGAAAGGCTCTGGTCTACTGAGAAAAGTGGAAAAGTGTAGGACTTCCCAGGCGTTCTGCACTTGAGTTTCTCATTAAGTATGAAATGTCCTGAACAAAATGAACTTTATTTTTTGTTCTTGGCACTGTGAGAAAATGAACACATTTCTCCTGTTCTGGTGGAGTATGCAATAACCTTTAGTATGAACAGGGTATTCTATCAGCCCTAAATTCTTAGAGCAATAATTTATGAAAGAACTATCAATGAAGTTATTAGAGGATCCAAAAAATGTTAGCAAAATCAATCGGAGCCAGGATTTCTTGGCATCTACATCCAGTAGCTATTGCGTTCCACTTGAAGAAACCTTTGTGTTGGCATCAGTTTCAAGTTGTTACTCTTAGATTACCTCCATCTAATGACACTCCTCAACCACTCAACCAAGTGAACAGAGCTATGAATGAGTAGCTCCTCTTGGGCTTTCATTTTTTTCTTGATCTCCTGGCCTATAGGTACCACAAGAAACATTTGCAGCTTTGTACTGTAGTTTCAAAGACAGAATTGTGAACTTTGACATTGGAAAAGGCAGCTCAGATCCATTTTATTATTCCAAAGTTCCCCCCCGACGGTTTGGGTTTTTGGCTATCTATCAAACTGCATTGAAGCAAAGCAGTCACCTGCTACGACCCTCATTTAAACTACAAAAAGTCTCTTTAGCTGCTGTCATCTCTTCAAACACACCCCCACCTCTCTGCAATCGCTTTGTAGTGTTAAGGTGGAAGCGTGTGTCTAAGTGGAATGGTTGACTGGTCAGGGAGGATGAGATGTTGGTGAAAAGGCCTATCCTATCAGGTAGATCCTCCATCTGAGCTACTGACCTGTCAGCTTTCAAGCCTCCAGCACGCTGGAAGAAAGCTTTAAGGAGGTCTTTTAAAGCTCCTACTATCTTCTGAAGCTGAAATGGAGAGAGAGAGTCGTACACAGAAGCTTGATCTGTCAGGAGTCCAAATGTACGACAACGTACTAGAGGGAAAGAAAGGAGATGATGTGCGAGTGAGGTACAGAGGCATGAGATTGGAGATGTCTTGTGGCAGTGGAAGTGGAAAACAAACACAGACAAATAACCTGGGGGATATTTTAGTGAATCCTTGAGCTACAAAGCAAGAGGAGGAGAGGTAAAGATCTAAAACGGCAAAGAAACATTCACCCTCCGGTCACTAGTACAATGAGGGAATATTTTTGCTGAAATAATGTTACAACATATGGGTAAAAGGAGAGATGAGGTCAGGTCAAATATGGGATAATTCTGTTCTATTATCTTCCTGTGAAAGTGTTCCTTAGCAAGACAAGACAAGACAACGCCTTGGAAGATAATCTATAGAATATTTTAATATTTTTTATTTTAAATAGTGACAAATTAATATTACACCCCAAAAAAGTGAATCCCCAAAGACCTTAACGGTTCAATATGTAAGATTCACATGTTTGCATTAGAGTGTGTGTTGGTCATTAACATTAGTCTCAATACATAGACTCAATCTTGTAAAGGGTGACATGAACACATTTTATCAACATTAAGCATTGTTTATTTTTTTTACATTGATGTTCTTGTTTTTTTTGTTTTTTTTTAGATTTACATTAAGTATTCTTTCATTACTAATTTGTCTACATTAAGTTTTATGATTTACAAAGAAAATGTTTGTGGAAAATACTTGTGAAGAAGGTCCTCCCTGACTCAAAGTGAGTTTATTTGAGGGTGTCTTTGGGTGGTGTACATGTAAACCTGAAACTCCAAGGCTTTGTCTATTTATAAGTCAGATAAAGTTACTTTATCATTATGACAGGGTTGAATTAAGCCTAGTAAAAAAATATACTTGGATGTAGCCAAAATGTGAGTTACATGAGGATTTTTATGTAAATTTAATGTCAAAAAGATCCTTTAATTTCTATGACTATATGTATAAATTCCTTTTGTCTAGTTTTAATCTGACTCATTGCTATCGGAAGGATTATCTTAGGCTTCAATATAATGGAAAGGTTATAGTAAACCTTAGGATTAACATGTTTTTCATATGTTTTTTTGTTGTGCGACCTGTTTCCACCAGTTCAGTAGTTCAGCCCAAAAGTTGGTGGATCTGTCATTTTGGTTTTCTGTCTGTACATTTCTGTGTTGAAAGCTGCCACTGTGCAATGCAATCCAGTGAAAATGACAAACCCCACGTTGTGTTCCTCAACCAACATTTACTCCCATATTTATCTACATCTCCAGACCCAGCTGCAGGCGGCTGATTGGTTTTGCCTGAGTAATGAGCACAATCGACAGCAAGTACAATTTAATTAGAGGCCGCGAACGGCGATGCTGAGATGGAAGATACTGGAAGAGGATAGGGATGGCGATTAATGGTACGGCACCATTGTAGTGTTTCATCATTGCAATCTGATTTATTAATTACCCGTGGGGTTTTTATCACACCCGTCATGCAAATTGGCAGAAAAGAAACACTTGCATGTACGCCCTCACGACGAATAGCAACGTTGGGTTTGATGCTTGTGTCTGATGTTGAACTGTGTGATTCACAGCAGGTTTAAAGATGATGTGACTGACAATGTAATGAAATCTTAAACATAAAGGTAGTCTTGACTGGACATTTCTGAACTCACATGTCTGTATCATCAAATAGAAATGAAAGTCCTGTTTTAAAGATCAGCCAACATTCTGCTCCGTTGTGGCAGGTAGTCATGCCACCACCATGAGACACAGAGTCTGAGGAAATAATAAATAAAATCCCTCTTTAATATCCAGTTGCCTGATGCCTCTGGCAGGGATTATGACCAGATTACGCTTGAGTGCTCTGCACATCCTCTATGGGCTACTGTACATCAGCAAACACAATTACTCAGACAGACAGGCGTACAGAGTGTGGAAAGAGGCCCATAGACCAGTACAGCATGATGATTACTAAAGAGATGAACACACTTTCAGAATCATCTTTCATTGAGTTCTTTATCTTTCACAGTAAATATGATCTATTGATGTTTAGCACACACTTTGCTTCATACATGTCATGAACTACTGCAGACAGGCTTTCACAGTGCAGCCACTGACTATTCATGTTGTGCTTGAGGCGTGTTTCCTTATTTCTCAATTGTACTCACTAACATCATCACTGGCTCTTTGCACAAATCTCCGACAAAAACCACCAGACTGTCTCCATAAGTCTCTTTTTGTTTGTTTACACTTCCAGTAGTGGCACTAGTTAGCGCGGTTGACCGAAACCTGAAAGTTGGATTAAGGACTGCTTTGTTTTAATTAAATAAAAGCGCCTCGCTGCAGAGTCAGCGTTCAAAGCCGATCCAGACGAGAAACTGAATTCGCACAAAATGAGAACAAATCACAAACACTTGCTACTTGTGGGTGGTAAGTCATGCACACTGCATTGTTTTAAATTTCAAAATACTTAGAGGCGAGTGTGCACATGTGCATTGTTTTGAGTGCAATTATATCACTGCATATGAGTAAGCCCCCACAGACTAGCAACTGAAATATAGTAAACCGGTCTGTCAACTCAGTGTGAGTTCAGTGAGGGAAAAAAAGGAAATTCTATTTTGGCCTGGAAATACAGTGTGCCTGTAGCTGAGCTAACAAGGCAGCAGGAGCACACCAAATGTAGGCTCACACGTAGATGCTGCTGGTTGGGTCTTTGTTAGTATGACATTGAATTGAAACTTCACCCTCAAAGTCCCTAACAGCCACTGGAAAATCATCTACTGATTTAAGTGTTTAATAACTTCTGAACCACTAAACTGATCAATATGCTGAAATAATTCAGGTAAAATACAGTTTTCTCAGCTTTTCATGGTCATGAGATATGACCAATTTGGACGTTCAGAAGCACCGTAGTTATCATGGAAACACCAGCATCTTCTGCAACATTGATTCACCAGTAAAACCCATGGAGTTGGATCAGTGACAGTGGATGGAGACACGTGTATTTACGTTCAGTTATTGATATATCTGATGCTATTTTTTTTTTCATTTCTCTTTGTTTCTGATATAATAACCCTCAATTTTTATCTGAACTTTAACAAACATTGTTATGATTAGTACATAAATATAGAGTGTTCACTGAAAAAAAAAAAGTAGTAAATGGTGACCATCTTTTGGAAGTGTCACAAAAGTTGCATTGGGTCTTAGGGTTGCTGTGAATTAATTTCGATTAATCATGATTAAATATCATTCATTTTTAATCTATATTAATCACAATTCATTTTGCATGAGCAAACAGACTCATGAAAGAAGGGAACATATATGCACTTAACGTGTTTGCTGCAAGCTGGGTGACGTGTTAGCTGAAGTGCTAGCAGAATCCCCGACTAATGTATGCTTCGTGTTAATGTGGTATGTGGTAAAATGAAAGTGCTTCGGTGAAAAGAAAACTCCTTCTTGCAGAGTGTGCATAATACTTTATATCAGTCAACTGTTCCATCTTGTTTTTTATTTTGTCCTCATATTTCCATCCAGAGGGCCAATGTGCTGTTTAGTGTCTTCCATCTTTATGGGTTGGTTCTGCTGCCTGTCACTAACGGATCAACTGCCCATTTGCCCATTTGCCCATTTGCGTGAAAGTAACTGTACTTGGACAAACTGCCCGAAATGCATTGGCAGAGACGTTCAGAGTCATTCTGTGCTGCTAATGAGTTACCTGCATTAAAATATTTAATCAGATTAATCAAGATGATGGATTAATCTGCGTTAATTTTGACAGCCCTAATAAAAATATATTCATTATAAAGGATGATCTGTTGGTTTCATTTAGTATTCTTCAAGTTCCATTCACTGATTTTAAACTTGTGTTGAACCCAAAAAAATTAAGTTCATTGTGGAGAAACAGCATTAATATCCAGTAATTCAGCAACTCCACTGTAGATACAATTGGAGCTGAGAGTTTTTCATCTCAATGGATGAAAAACTCACATTTAAATAAAACATTGTCTATCTTGTCAGCAAACTGCAACATAGTTAACTTTCTGTAGGAAGAAGATTGTCAAAGTAGCTCCTGTTGTTGATGATGGTGATGTGATCTGCTTCTGCTTCTCTTCTTAAGTCCTTGGATATAGTTTTTTCGCTCCGCTCAGGTTCAATACCGGGAATGTGTATAATGCACATCTTTGCATTTCATATGGTTGGTCGTCCTTGTATGAAAGATGAGATGTGCTTATGTCTTTATTTATTTATAAAGCCCTTGTTGGGAAACTGCCTTCCTATATCACATCCTTGTTACAGTGATGTTGTGGGACAAGACCAGTGAAAGAGGTCGATCCAACAAGTGGCTTTCACCAAAAGTCCACTGTGTTCTAACTCAGTGTGGGAGAATCTGTTTAATTATTGCTCTCTCACTAAAATTCCACTCAGTGAGAACATATCCTACAAACTGAACAGCTTGGTCATGCTTTGCAAACTTATGGTCATTTACTATTGGTATATGCTGCAAATTATTTATATAATCTATATAATCTATAATTTTGTTTTTTAGCTTTTTTTTTTTACTTTGTATGCTTTTTTTTATTTGTGTTCTATGTCTGTCTAGCCATATCATTGCAGTAATCAAGCATTAACCCTATATTTGACTTTAAATAATTACATTATTATTTCTAAAAATAGATTTTACAATAAGGAAGCTTTTGTATTAACATTCTGTGACTTTCCAGAGTTGAAGTGCATTCTAAGAGCAGCTGATAACACAGCAATTGCAATTTTGGTGATTAATGCCTAAATTTGCTTAGCTCTGCTGCCTCATTTGTGCTCTTCTACAGTCGCAACATTAGCTACTGTTAGCTTAAAAGTGGAATAACTGGCTCCCAACAACACCGACTCTGACACAAACTTCATATAAGCATGGGACTATGCACAAATGTTACACATTGAACTTTTAATCAGGGCTGCGTGATAAATCAATTTTAAATCGAAATCAGATTTTTTAAAAACTAGAAGGATTTTTTAAAAAGGGAAATCATCAAATCGATTTTATCTCTTTTGTGTCTCCAGGCCGCAAGCCTCTGGGCCACCGCAGAATCCTCCTAACTGTGAGAGCGGTATTTCTCAGAGGTCCATATAATGACCATGGACCTTAAATCTGAGATGGGCCCACAGTAGTGATACTAATGTAAGCTGTGGTCTATGCACAGATCCCCCAATTCAAATATAACTGCATGGGGATCACTCATTTTACATTGTCCATGCACAGATCCGTACCATATCGTCTTCTTCCGATCCGGTCGCGGGGCAGCAGCCTCAGCAGAGCAGCCTAGACAGCCCACTCTTGCCATATGCACCAGCTCCAGGGGTGAATCCCACAGTGTTCCCAGACCAGCCCAGAGATATAATCCCTCCAGCATGTCCTAGGTCAGTCTCATCCATGCACGGATTCCCCAATTTAAATATAACCGCATGGGGATCACTCATCTTACGTGGTCCACACATGCAGGCATGACTGATGCCTGTCACTGACTTACATTGGTATAACTTCTGTGGCCCTATCACGGAATTTTCAGCAATTCTGTGATACCATCACAGATTTGATGTAGGGAGCAGTGCCTTGTATTGCGGGCTGCTCACGAAAACGACATGCTGACCTCTGTTGTCTTTTGTAGTTTTACCCAAAAATCGAAATTGAAAATCAAAAATCTAATTTTTAGAGGAAAAAAAAAAAACGGGATTTTCTTTTTGGTCAAAATCTCACAGCTCTATCTTTAATGGACAAGCTAAATTTTGTAATTGATCTTTGTAAGACTAAGTACTATACTGCTCTGGTGATAACAGTATAGCACTATAGTCGTATCAGAGTCTGTGCTGAGTTGGGAGCCAGTTGTTTCACTTTTAGGCTAACGGTAGCTAATGTTGCGACTGTAGATGAGCACAAATGAGGCAGAAAAGCTAAGCAAATTTAGGCATTAATATTGACTAGCAAACAAAGTGACTTGAGTCCAGGGAGTGTAAATCAGTGTCTGTGTTGTTATCGTGGACATAGGCAACCAAGACACCATCTGACAACCTTACAAATACACCCAAGCATAAACAAAACTGGCATTTTACATGAATTCTGTGACACAGGACCCACATTCGTGACACAAGCTGCATTGGTATAATTCTTCTTGTTTCCATACATTTATTCACTCAGAACTGCTGGGACTGTCTATTACTCATCTTTCAGAGCATATAACTGACATTTATCAACAGCATGACATTTCTGTTACTTCCGGTCAAACAACCCGCCCACTCAGAGAACAACTCCATAGTTCTGTCTATAAAACGTCATAGTACACAGTCACAGCAGCTCAGATTCACATGAAATGTCATCAGGTTGACAATTTATCACTCCATTTTTCAATTCTGCATTTCATCAGTTCCATTATTAATTCCTGAGCTCCATTATTAATTCCTGAGCATTTTTATGTCTTCCAGTTTTGTTTTGTTTTTTATTATCTTGCGTTACGCCCACTCTTAGGTTCTCAGGCTGTTTTCCTGAAATGACAGATAGCAAGTTTGTCTTGTAAATAATAAAATGATGAATGTAAGACAAGGAATATGAATAAATGAAGCATGGCTCTGTTTTCATCATGTAACCAATGTTTTATTCAAGTTGGCTTTTAATTTGTCAGATTACGTATTTTATCACATTTGTTGTTACATTTATAAAATCAAATCAATTTTCTTACTGCCACCTCTCATACACTACATAGAAATCAGTGCATTGGCTTCTACTATGAAGGTGGACAACTGCGTATAAATGGAGTTAACTAATATTGACAGATACACAACATAACGCCCAACACACACTTCACATAAGCACACATCCATGCACACACCTTGCATATTTAATGTTCAATGTTGAAATAACTCAAATTATTTACACCAAGTTATACCCTTCGCCTTGGTTATATACACATTAAAATGATATGTACATCAAGCATCTTCCATGTCCTGCATTTCAAACACCGATTTTGCACTAACACACCCAAAACCATCCTCTGTACCTCCGTTTCTCTCTTGCTCTGCCTCCACTTCAACGCAAAAGACCTTGATGTCTCTTTGAGGGTTTGCCACGGCACATTTCCACGGCAAATCTAGCGTGTTATGCCTGTGCCAGCTTTGCCAAGTACTCATCATTCATCAGGATGAGTCACAAAGCAAGGCTGAAACACAAATGTCTCCCTGCCATCCAGCCCCTCTGGATGAGAGAAAACATGGTCTTTCTATTAGAAGAAGAAAAGAGGAGGATTCACACTGATTGGCCTCTGCTGCCTCCTGTTTCTGAGTCCAATTTAATGATCAAGCCTTGAGCAGGTGTATCAAACGGCGCCTTTGTGTCTCACATAGAGAAAAATTGGTTTTCACGTTACAACAGTTGTTTTTAATTGCCTTGCTTACCTTTTCCTGCTGTATAAAAAACTGTAGAAAAGTAAATGAGTGTAATGTGTCCAAACTTCATGTAACAGGGTTCCTACAGGTTTCTACAAGTTACATTTAAGACTTTAATGACATTTTTAAGACTACTTAGAACAGAACTTAATGCCCATTTCCCAGCCTATTTCACTGTCAAAAATTTGGGACTCCTATAATTTAGGAAAATGTATTTATTTATTCCATCGCCTTGGTTCCCATCGTTCCGAGTAATTTCTCATCAGGGTCTGCAAAGTCAGCGATAAATGGTTCCTAATTTCAATATAAATTGTTGTTGTTTTGGAACTGGTGGAACTGAGTTGACTAAAGTTACTTTCGTTGCAGCTTTGACATTTCCCGGACACATTTAAACACAATACAACCAACAAGTATATGGCAACATAACTTAAGATCTACCATAATAAATTTAATACCTTTTAAAGGCTTTTTTAAGGTATTAACCCAGTGTTTTGATGAAAAAAATACTAATAAAATATTTTTAATGATTCAATATATATTTCATTACAGTTAAAAACACCACACACTTTATGTAATATAAATAAAATTCAAATAAAATGCAGGATATAATATCTGAGAGGGCATATCTTGATCAACCTGATCATGTGACTGCGTGCGTTATATGCTTCAACCTGTCCAGACACAGTTGCAGTCAGAAAACCAGACCGAACAGAGAATGGAAAGATTTCTTTGCCCACCTGGCCCTGCTAAGACATCTCCAAGAGAAAAATGTCTCCGTTTTGAATGTCTAGTGTTAGCCAGAAAATTGTGATGTTAAAATGGGGTCACAAGCCAAAAAAGGTTGGGAACCACTCTATTAACCCATAAATACCCAGTACTACTTTTGATTTATCCCAATTTATTATATTAGCCTACGTGTTTTGCATGTTTCATTGTAAATCATCTATTTTCCTATACTTAATTTCATATATTCATTTAGACATTCATGAAAACTCACGGTAAATTCAAAGATTATTATATCAGAACAGAGAAAACTGAAGAAAGTGACTTTTTCAGCAAAGATATCAATCACTGAACATAAACCCAGTGTGTCCATTCACTGTCACTGATCAAGCTCCATGGGTTTTACTGGTGAATCAGTGTTGTAGAAGATGACGGTGTTTCCATGTTCATTACGGAGCCTCTGAGCGTCCAAATGGGTCATATCTGATGACCATGAAAAGATGACAAACTGCATCTTACACCAATTATTTACATATATTAATAGAATAAGTGGATCAGCAGGTATTAAACAGTAGATGCTTTTGGATGCTAGTGGATGTTTGGGTCTTTATGGGTTAAACACAGATTTGTAAATTCAAGACTTTCAAGAATTTTTAGGACCCTGCAAGAACCCTGTGTAAAATGTCAGTTTTCCACAAGGGAAAAAAAAAGACGTTCATTTCTTCTCTGTGTTCCCCTGAGGTGATGAGGATTCAGTCATCCAGCTTGCGCAAAATCAATGATCACTGGAGTTCACGGTACAAAAAGAGGCGGAACTCATATTTACAGTGATCAAACAGGTTGGCAAACTAGTCCCTGAGGCATGCCATCTTCCACCCCCTCATAAAAAACTACCACACACACTTATAAATACAAACAGACACACACACACTGTGAACCTCTGCAAGGCGGCTATAGCAACATTTGATTTGAGGTGATGGAAATGAAGGGAACGCAGGCTTGTAATCCTGTAAGGGTGACTCCAGCGCGTTTGAAATGGGTCCCAGTGGCGGTGCAGTACTGGCTCGGGGGCATTGGTAAACGAATCTGTCTGCAGTCGCACAGCCAAATGAACACGGGGAGCTAAGTAAGAGAGCGGCGGGTGCAGCAGTTCATTTATGAAATGTATTAGGATTTATGAGGCAATGAAGTGTAAAGGTGCTTTATTACTCTCCCACTGCCATCAGTCCAGCTCGATGGAAAGCAGAAATGACACTCTAAATGTTCCAGCTCCTGTTTTCTTTCCTCCTCTCTAATAGTAGGAAACTGGTGTAATGAATAAAACTCTAGAATCAATTTTGAAAAGTTATTTATTTCTTTTTTGTGTCATTTTTATTCAGTGAAGTTCTACATTTTGTGCGCTGTCTGGGTTGTCAGGTTTCTGCGTTAAATGAAAATGCACCAAGTCGTCCATGGTTCGGCTGAGAAAAATAAAAGAGCTACGTGTGAATCTATCTTCTTGCTTTATAAACCGTCCAATCTGATTTGTAATCCGCACACATGCTTTGAAACTTTGGTGAAGCCAGAATGATATTTCATATTTACACTTGCACAGTTTTGAGAACAAAACCCCAATTCAGAAAAAGTTGGGACATTTGTGTAAAATGTATGAAGAAAATAGAGTACTATCATCAGAAACTCATATTTTATTCACCAGAGAACATGGACAAGAGGAAAAAATAAGGTAATAGCAAATTGCAAGAGAACACCTCTCAAAGGAATAAAAAACAAACAAGATGGAGGCAAAAATGGCTGGAAAAGTAGCAGCTTCCCAACTTTTTTGCAATAGGGGCTGCATAATAAGACATACATTTATTTCTTTAAGGATCCCCATTAGTCTTTACCAAAGTAGAGACTGTTCTTCCTGGGGTCCAGGATCCCAGTATAAAAGTATTACAATTTATACACTTACAAAACACGTGACTAAAATTAGAGCTGCACAACATATTGTTTGAGCATCGTCATCGCAATGTACACTAGAAACAAAAAGTTGAGGATATTTCTTTTTTTTTTTTGTCTCTTTTTTGGTCATTTTTGCCATTTGTAAATAAAACAATGTCTGGTCATTAAAAAAAATGTGTTTCAATTCAATTCACACACAAAAAAGTAAAAAGCTCTGTGCAAGAGTCCCAGCTGAAAAAATAGCCCAAAAATTAAAAATATCCTAACTAAAATGCACTTCTATACCAGACCTACATCCAGGCCAAACATCCAAAGCAGAGATGGCATCAGGGATAAGGAGCCCCACCACTTCAACACCACAAACCATGCAAACCCTCAAACTATAACACTGTGCAGGTATGGATCAATATTCTGCATACAACAGACGATTGATGAGAAAGGTGCAAGCCAGCTTTAACACTTTAATATTTTTGATGGTAACAGTATTTGATGTGTGTTTGTTTTTTTCCTTGAAATAAAAATATGAATAAAATATAGTTTTACTTTTTGGATGGAAGTATATTTACAAGCATCACTTGGGAGCTTTTCCACTAGGACCAAACCATATCATGAAATAAGGAGGGGGGAGACCGGGCTCAGAATCAAAGTGGATTTTATTATTTTTCGCCAAAAAAATGCCAAAGTAATGCAAAGAACAAATATGATTATGAATGCTTAGCGAAGAAAACATTTTATTGTGTTACATTAACCCATAAGGACCCAAATATCCACCAGTAATTATAATACGATCCAATGTTTGGCTGAGCCAGTTTTCTTTTAACCCATTAAGACCCAAACAGCCATCGTCGTCCAAAATTATCTACTGATTTAAAATATCTAATAACTTCTGATCCATTAATCCTATCAATACATGTAAATAATTGATGTAAAGTACAGTTTGTCATCTTTTAATGGTCATTAGATATGACCCATTTGACGTTCAGAGGCTCCGTAGTTACCGTAGGAACACTGTCATCGTCTACAACATTGATTCACCAGTAAAACCCATGGAGTTGGATCAGTGACAGCGCATGGAGACACTGGGTTTATGTTCAGTTAATGATAGATTTTACTAAAACAGTAACTTTTCCCCCCAAGTTTTCTCTGTTTTTGTTATGATAAACCTCAAATGTATTCTCAGCATGATGATTAAAATATATGATTAGGAAATTAAATATAAGAAAACATCAAATTTTACTGAAAATGCAAAATAGAGAGGATAATATTAAAATAAATGGTGGTAAATCCCTTAAGAAAGGTTAAATAGACAGAAAAAATCATTTGGGAACTGTGACACACAAAACAGAACACAAAAGTGCTTGGTTTTTATGGGTTAATAATAAAAAAAATAATTCAATTCAATTCAATTCAATTCAATTAAAAAAGACTAATGTTCTACTGTTTTCTAGGGCCTCTGTCAGTCCTGGGCCCTTAGAATGGTCATCACTTTCATCCCCTTAAGAGGCCCCTGATCCAAAAGGCATCAGTTTAGAAGCAAAAGCCATGAAACTCTAATACATTTTTGCCTGCAGCTCTCAGTCCAACGTGGTGGAGATGCAGCTGTGCTGTTCAGTACGTATTCCTGCCATTGAACAAACAATTGAATTTAATGTCTTATTGATTGAAGTCGTTTGACAGAAGTAAAGAACATAGACAAAGAGATTAAACTCAAGTGTTTTTTGACAACACTTCAAATGGCACCTCAGTACATACTGGGTTTTGCTTTATGCTGATGAGAGACAGACAAATAGGAGTGATCCATTAGTGGAAACATTGACTATTTTGTTAATTTTTCTTTTTTAACTTAAACTGCATAGCATTTTACACCAAAAATGTGCATATACAGTATATCCAAGTTTAACAAAAATAAAGATTAAAAATAGGACCAACAGCCCTGTAGCTTACCGGCCAAATTAAAAGCTTTGGGAGATGTATCCAGATGCCATTTATTATCACCCAGTTATGTGTATTTGGAGGATTCCCAGCGATGACGTCACGGGGAATCCTCTTCTGATCAAGTGAATGAGGTTATTTCTAAGCAAATACCATGTGCGAAAGATCATACAGCGCATGCCCGAAGGAAGTACAGTTGGCAATTGGTTGTTGATAATAATGTGACAGGATTTCTTTACCTGAATGATGTTATTTGTAAACAATCAAACATGTGCGTCTGTAACACGCAGACATGTAAGAATTTGGATACCTCAAAACAACAAATTCGAATCCAGTTTAAGGGTGCCAAGCAAATCAGCATATGGCTACCATGTTTTGGTCATATTCCAATCAGATGTGTAAAAAATTCAAATTCCAACTTGATATCATTGATACTTACTGATTTATTGTACCAATCCACTTGCTATCTGGGGATATTTTTCAAAGTGGCACCAAATCCAGAATCAGATCCAGACTGAAATAATTTCAATACCTTGTGTTGACATCATCATAAAGAAGCTGTATACCAAGTTTGAAGTCAATCAGAACTGTAGTTTCGGAGAAGAAGACGATTGAAAGATTTTCCCCATAAGAGCCCATGTAAAATTTTCCGTAAGTTCCCGGATCCAGAAGAAGATCCTGATCAGCATGTGGCCATTATGTTTTGGTCATCTCCCCATCAGGGCTGGACTGTAGAAATTTACACTGGGTATCATTTATATTTACTGAGTTATTACATCAATCCACTTCCTATCTCTTATAATGGGGACATTTTTCAAAGTCGCACCAAATCCAGAATCAGATCCAGATCCAAATAATTTCACTAACTTTTGTTGACATCATCATAAAGAAGCTGTATACCAAGTTTGAAGTCAATCGGAACTGTAGTTTCGGAGAAGAAGACGATTGAAAGTTTTGTAACGGACGACAGACGACGAGAGACGACAACGACACCGGACACCACATGACGACAATGGTTTATGGCCTATCGGCCAGTAAGCTAAAAAGCTGATTGACCTGATTCATTTCTTATCAGTTTGTCATATCCGACATCATGAATATGCTGAAAAACATAGACTAGGATCACTTTGAATCATAAGATCTTACATGATATAAAACTGGCCCTACACATGGTTCCAGATTGTAAAGAACAGTAAACAAGTGGTGCCAGGCACAACAAACCCCGCCCCTCGCACATATTGTAGCTTATTTTGGCATTGATCCAGCTGATGTCATGATGTCTATGCGTCTGCTGATGTCAGCATATTAATGGACTCTATGCACAGCCTCACTACTTCCTGAACTTCAGGTGGGTCCTTTATTTCCTGTCTTTCATTATTGGACACTGATTAATCCAGGTGTGCCTAATTAATCAGTAATTACAACAAGAAGTAGCAGACACACCTGGATTAATCAGTGTGTCCAATTATGAAAGACAGGAAATAAAGGACCCACCTGAAGTTCAGGAAGTAGTGAGGCTGTGCACAGAGTCCATTGCCTTTATATATGTGCCAAGTTTGAAGCAAATTAAAAAAAAATTGATGTTTTTATAGACATTTGAAATGTCACCCTTTATAAGTAAATGGGGGGAAAAAGATTTTAAAAATTCAAAAAATTTTACCTTTGGCCTACTGTTCCCAAAATATAAGGAGATCTGTTCTGGGTCACAGGCAATCAACAATCCAAATTTGGTATGAATTCAACCAATAGTTTTGCTACTAGAGTGTTAACAAACAAACAAACAAACCAAACCAAAAGCCCTTGCCTCCCCCTTTGGGGGGGGGGGGGGGGGGGGTAAAAGCTCCTGTCTGAACATTTTTGTACTGTGCAACATAGCATTTTGCTATAAAAGGGGTGAGAAACTAAACATTCACATAGATATCGTGTTTCTGTCAGAGAGTTGTCAAATGTTGCATTCTTTCACACTAATGGCAAAAGCCAGATGTGAGCTATGCCAGGACATATTAGATCAGTAGGAGTTGGTTATGTTTTAATTTTTACCTTTATTGCATTACTGAGCTTAACACATAAAAACCCAAACAGCCACTGGCAACCAAAACCATCTACTGATGTAAAATGTTTAATGACTTCTAATTAACTAATCCTATCAATTCATGTAAATAATTGGTGTAAAATGCAGTTTGTCATCTTTTCATGGTCATCAGATATGACCCATTTGGACGTTCAGAGGCTCCGTAGTGAAAGTGGAAACGCCGTTATCTTTATAACATTGATAAAACCCATGGAGTTTGATAAATGACGGTGGATGGAGAAACTTCAGTTATTTATATCTTTGCTGAAAAGTCACTTTTCTTCAATTTTCGGTGTTTTTTTATATAATAACCCTCAACTTTGATCTGAGCTTTTATGAACGTCTACATGATCAGTAAATTGAATATAGGAAAAAAATGATTTTCACTGTAAAAACGCAAAGTAAAGAAGATAATATTACAATAAATGGTGACAGATCACTGAAGAAAGGTTAAATATAGAAAAATAATCATTTGGGAACTGTCATCAAATTAGCACTGGGTCTTTATGGGTTCATTTGTGGACCCCAGAGGTTCAAGTCTGTGAATCTGTGAATGAACCAAAGTCACACAGCATGGATTGGAAAATGAGGCATACAGATTTAGACAAGATTTCTCAGCTGAGTCTAAGCGGGATCAGTAAAACCGGCTCCTCCACAGTTTGTTTGTTACGTTCTCCGCCTGGTCTTCAGTGTCCTTAAGGCACCATTAACATGCTGCTCTGTCCCTCCTGGTTGAACCAATCCTGAAAGCCGACCAGGTGTGAAAAGTGAGAAAAGACTGCTGATCACTAGAAGCCATGTCAGGCAGAAGGAAGAGGATGACCTTATGTGTGTGTGTGTGTGTGTGTGTGTGTGTGTGTGTGTGTGTGTGCTGGAGAAACAGAGTGTGTATATTGGGTTGCCATGAGACTGAAATGTGAAGAGTGGTTTTGCTGGTTCAGTGCATCGTGGTTGAGATCAAAATCATCTCAAACTTGTGTGAATGAGGTCTCCAAGGAGGGTAATGGAGAAAAAGGCCAGAATGGTGATTTCTGGGTGTGTGTGTGTGTGTGTGTGTGTAGATACATACTACACAAATTTCTTACAGATAACTGAATATGAAGAAGTTGTGTGAGTACGTTACTAAATATAATGTGTACAATTAATTTCAAACTTGTCTTGGGCAAATTTCACATAAACTTTTAAAGGTATAATATGTAACACTTGCATAGTAAACTATCGAAAGACAAGGCATATGGTACTTATTTTTGACATGTCTTTCCAACAGTGCCAAATCTTTTAATATTTTATTTGGGCACCTATTAATGGTGTCACATCCCCTTTACCCCCGTTAATCCCCGTTAATGTTAGAGGATTAGAATAGAATGACTTAATGTGAATATATGTTTATAATGTGATTAAAATACATTACATCAACAATAAACATGATTTTAACATGAATCACATCAGATAGCAATGGTGTTGAAAACAGTATTTCCCATGATACTTCACAATTTCACTGAACTACATATTGCTGTCAGGCAGAAACCTCGTACATTGTTGGTCTTTTTTTGTCATAAATGATTCTGATGGTCAGTCTTCCCATTGGCCTGATGGTTTTAGAAATATTTAACCAATGAAAAGAGCTGAAAACAGCTTGTGACTACATCTCTTAACTCCATTCATTTATTTAGAACAAGGGTGTCAACTCATTTTAGTTCAGGGCCCACATACAGCCCAATATGATGTGAAGTGGGCCAAACATATAAAATGATTACAATGAAAAAAGTCAAATTACATTGTAAAAATGTTTACATCTACAAAGCTTCCTTGAACAACATAAACAACCTTAAATGTCTTAATATAAAGAATTGCCTTTTTTTTTTTTAATAATATTTTGTCTCTGCTTCTCATTGACACATATTGACACATATATTACAACTTACAGATCACAGTGGATCGACAAATACACAAAACATTTAATAACAAGCGGAATATTGTTATAATTGCACTTACCTCTGTTAAAACATTTCAGGTTAGTTATATTTGATCAGGTAATTCACATTTTTTGTGAAAGGGTAATTTGTAAATATAATCACTTTCAAAGAGAAAAGTATGGAGTTGTCATTATTCATATGTTATTATGATAGTATTTTACTGGTCCACTTTAGATCATATTTGTCTGAACTAAAATGATCATTAAAATCTCCCCTGTAATTTTGTATTTCACAAATTCATCCCACAGGCTAGACTTGACCCTTTGGCAGGCCGGTTTTGGCCCATGGGCCATATGTTTGCCACTGTGATTTAGAATATACTTTGTTTTATCAGTTTCATGAAAAATAACCATTTTGGACATAAGAGGTTTCTGCTCGACAGCGACAATATATTGTTACTGACTGAAGTGTAATATGTGACTGGCTTGAAAATGTGCATTGTGCTAAATACTTCTGGATGTATCCTGTACTGCACACATTTCACAGTGTAAGACTTCAGGCATCTTAACGACGTACTGTATCCCACAATGCATTACAGCCATCTGCGTCTTTTGTTAAACGGTGCATTACAACTTTGGACTGCACTACTGCCACCTGCTATACTTAGTGTAAGCCACAGTTCTCTACTTAAAGAAGGAAATACAGATATGTGGACAAGGAAATGCAGACAAAAGAAATCCAGTATCACAAACAAGTAGTGTTAGTACAAAAAATGTCTGTGGTACTATTTTAAGACATGTGAATAAATAGGACATTCGTACAGGTTTGGAATGCGGGAATGAATCAATAACCTGTCCGAGAGCAGATTACAACCAACACCGGCAACTGATATAAACAGTCTCATATTTAACAAACTATTTTGTGCAGGTTTTAATAAAAAAAAAAAAAAAAAAAACTTGTTTCAGTGGTGACCTTATAGGCCTTGAGGTCATGTGACTACAATACAAAGTTGGGAGTTTATATTCTGAGCTAATTATTTGTTTATTATCTGGGAAAGTTCTTAGCTAAGGAAATGAGTTCAGTAAAGTCAACAAATGGACAGTTCCAAGCACAATAGCCTGTTTTGTCAATACTGTTTTTTATACTAATCACACTCGAAGAAAAATCCAAGGCACTCTCTTTAAACATTAAAATGCCTTTATTACCATGGCATGGTCATATCTAGACCTAAAAAACACTTCAACGCATTTCAGGTTCAAGCCTTCATCAGGAAGTCAAACAGGAGCCTGAAACACTGTAGGTTCCTATATAGTAGGGTCTAACCAATGGGAACCTGTCAGCTGGGCATGAAGGTAATGGCCTGACGCGTTGAAGTGTTTTTTTGGTCTAGATATGACCATGCCATGATAATGAAGGCATTTTAATGTTTAAAGAGAGTGCCTTGGATTTTTCTTCCAGTGTGATAAATACTTTTTGAGTCCCTTTTTCCAAAGAGCACCTCGAACAAACTTTTTTGGTCCAAGAAACATTCTTTCCCAAACATTTTTTGAACTGTTTTTTTTACAGTTATTGTTATTACTATTTTCTTATAATATTTCTTATGTGCAGATTCAGTGTTATGCTGCTATTGGAACCTCAATTTACTGAGAGCTCTGCCCAAGGGATCAATAAAGTTCTGTCAAATCTAATCTAAAAATAGACTACAACTTCTCTTAAGTATATGTGAATACACAAAACTTATAACTGGAAAAGACAGCATGCATTTGACCTTTATCAGAAGAAAGAGGGGATTTGGAAAGAATTCTTGCTCATCTAGTGATTGCACCAGGGGATTAATTTAAGATGCAGATTAAAAGCATGAGTGGACCTTGAGTTATGAACTTCTGTCAAATTTTTACTTCAGAAATTGGTTGAATTAGCTTTAATTTCTGATTGCTTCTGCCTGGAGGACCTGCTCTGATATATTATGTTGCACGCATGCTAGTGAGCAGGAGGAAAGCATAAATGTGTGTTAGAGTGTGTGTTACCCAAGAAATATCTGCCTCTCATGCTGTCTGGTCTCTTCACTTCCCACCCAGTGGGGAGTATTTCATTAACACCCAGTAAGAGGAGCAGAGAGGAAGGAAAGGCACCTGACCCAGAACTCAACGCTCAAGAAACATGATCCTTTCAAGAACAACAAAGTGTGGCTGGCACACCAACAGCAGCATCTAGATGTTGACCGTTTGCAGGGTTTATTAAACGGCTACTTATAATCTGCACGCCCTGACACATTTGATCATCTAATGACATCTAATTATGTGACCACCTATAATGTTGGCTTTCTCTGAGGTCAGGTTGCTGCTGTTTGCCATGCTGAGAATGCTTTTTGGAAATACAGAGGTAATTATTGGCGCGAGCTGCTCTCTCATTAGAAACGCTGTGTATCTGAGCAGTGCAGAGAGAGTGAGAACAAAATCTAATTATCGCCCTCTTCGCACCCACCCCTTTGTGACATCAATACTCCATTATAGCACCTTTTCCCCAGGGTGCAGACAAGCTCCGACTCACACATGTGCTATGTAGCATGTATGCACATACACACCACCACGATGCAAGAAGTCTTACAAAATACATTTAATCATTCACATCTGTAATATACTTGATATAAATCATTGTTCCAAAGTTACTTGCCCTGTTTGTATTTTTTTTCCTAATATTCCTTACTTCCCTTATTTATTTAGTCTCTGAACTAAATAGAGTGTCCCAGAGGGTTATACAACATAAAATTCTTAATTCAGATTCGGGTCATAAGGGATTCTCCAGTCTCGAGGAAATAAATGCACAAGGTGACAGCCTTTCATGTGCGTTCACTGGACCAGATGGAGCTTGACGTGGAACAGCAGTTTGCCATAATTGTTGCCTGTTTGATAATTTTTCACAAATAATACAAACAGCCAGAAAAAAAAAAGAAATTGAGGAGAGGAACATGTTGAGACCCCGGAGACATACAAATTATCAACTGTAAACTAGGCATTTATACTTCCCATAGTAGCTCCAGTTTTCTGAGGTCTGTGAGAGCAGACAATGACTGAGGCTTATCATAATAATAAGAACCTGTCGGCTGTACTGTGATACTTTACAGAGCTAATGTTTTCTGGGAAGCTTGGCATGTCTTTAACGGGAGTAGAGGATTGTGTCAGATTGGGTGCCGTTAACCTGGTCACATTAAATGGGCAGCAGGAATGACAGTCAGCCCAATATCAGCTTTAAGGTGATTATCTCAGATTTAAACCTTGTCTAGAACAGCTAAATCCAGGCTTTCACAGTAGGCTGCTCCTGGTCTCAAAAACCCAAAATTCTCTATCAGTGCAACTACACTGAACTTTAAATCCTTACTTGAGGTTGACGGATGATGATCTGAAATTGTGCGATGCAGTGGTAGCAAGAGTGCGAATAAGGAAAGAGAAACCAAGTTCAATCCAGACTCTGGAAACAAAAGTTTGGAGGGAAAAGAGACTAAACTGATCACCAATAAACCTGATAGCTTCATCCAGCAACTACAACTTGTTCTTTACTTACTGATGGTTTATTTTCTGAAGATTACCCAGCAGGATGACTTCTTCAACTCCTATTGTTCATTCATTCATTCATTTACCCTTAGGTGAAGTCTGGGTACACTCTGGTCATGTCACCAGTTCATCTCAGACCTACTGGCCATTTAGATCCAACTATTAACCCATTAAGGTGCACGGCTTTGGACGGCGGGAGGAAGCCGGAGTCCTCGAAAAGAGCTCACAAAGACACAAGGACACAACATGCAAACTCCACTCAGCTGCACAGCAAGAAGGTTCCATGTTTGACTCCCAGGCAGACCAGGACCTTTCTGTGCTAAGTTTGTCTGTTCTCTCAATAATGACATTATTTCCGCTGCATGTTCTGGTTTCTCTTGCCATCAAAAACCGGCATACATAGGTGAATTCTGTTGTCAGTGCTCTAGACTAAGTACCAATGAAGATCTTGAGGTGGTCCCATAGCATCTTCAATGGTAGTTCACTGCTCCTAATGTACTAAGGGCTAATGCTAAATGCTAACACTACTGTTAGGTAATGTCTGTACAGAAAGCTAAAGTCTCACCCCCCCCCCCCTTGAATTTAAGTCCCTTTAGGTCTTAAGTTCCGACAAAAATGTAACTATACTCAACAGCAGGAGGCACGTTATTTTTTGATGCTGTTTGAATTAAGCCATCTATGGGAACTCACTGCTTTCAAGTGCTGATGCTAATTGCTAATGCTAGGTGTTAATCATATTAGGTTAAGGTTTCATGGAAATGTTGAACTTTGAAAACAGAAATTTGCTTTAAAAAAATGTATAGACCCCATTGAGACAATTTTTTGTTTTCTTTGTAAAATACTTGAAGGCTTGTATGTGTTTATGTGACATTTGTGTTTGTGGCGCTCATTTGTTGACATTAGACAACTCTATTTCTAAGCTAAAGGACTACTTCTACACTCCACACCACACCATAGATTATTCAGTTTACACCAAATACCCTTTTTTTTCTTTCTTTATTGCAGCAACATAGCATTTAGCTTCATTATAATTACCCCCAAAACATGGCTACTACCAGTGAGAACAGTCCTCCAAAGATGAGAAGATCATGTTGAGAGGAGAAAGCTCTTGATGTGGGGTTTCAGCATATTGAGAGCTCTCTCAGTATGAGTGATGCTACACCAGAATTAACACTGCTTAGCCAACAAGGATCCTCTGTAGCATCCCGGTGGAACTCCTTTACACAGCAGGGCTGGAAGAACATCAATTTAACATCAAGGCTACATCAAAGTCCAGACCTGCTTACCACAAACCGCCTACTACCTTAAGATCACTGCTGGTACACACTAAAGAGGAGATAACATATGTAACATTTGTGTGGAATGTTGCATCAGTAACACACACTTCTGTCTTTGAACACAGAGTAATATACTTACTTTAAATGTACTGAACGATAACAACCATTTACTGGGTTTGTTGCAACTGATGGTGGAAATTCACATGCAAATATTATGTAACAAATATATAATTTAGGGAAAATGTCATAGTCTCAAGTATATATCAGTAATCCCTGCTTGAAAGCTATTAATTAAAAATCATCACAGTGTTAAAACGAATCAGCGCAGCATCACAAATAATAGTCACAAAATTACTCTATTATTATTTTTTAGACCCCTAAAAACCTCTCAAAATGTTAACAACTGCACCTCTGAAGACCATGGTATGCAATTAAAAGCTCAAATCAATTCTAATTTTTTTTTCCTTTAAACTTAACAACTATTTGGCTTTTTCTAACTGCTCAGAAGGTTATAGACTCAACCTTTAACCCCTCAAAGACCTAACGGGCTGTCAGGTAAAATTTACGGCCACAGGTGGGAGACATCTTTGGTCCCCTTGACGCTCTTCCACACTGTACTCTGGCATGTTGAATTTATGTCTCTGTATTCCCTAATCTATGTAAAGGAGCTTAGTCAAGTAAATGCACAGAGTCAAGTCAAAGTCAGAGATTGAGCAGAATTCGAGTCGTATAAAGCGTTCATTCATACACAAAATAAATACTGAGTTGATATCTGCAGAAACAACTGATTTTTTGCCCTAGGAGACCACTTTTATTTGACCAAAAATAATGCTGGGTTTTAGCTATTAGACCATACCCCTATGTTCCCTTTTTATCATATTTTGAACATTAATCTGGTCACGTCAGAAGCCCTCCTTGGCTTCATCTCTGATAGAGTAACTTTTTACTGATGTCTATCTAGATTAGACAGCATATATATATATATATATATATGCAACTATTTCCCAGTATTAATTTATCATATATAAATATGTAACTTTTTCTGAGAATATGTAAATTGTTTCCCAGAATGTCTAAAATTTCCACTCACGTGTACTTTTGTCCACCACGATCTGAAAACTTTCCATGGGCGCACATGTTTTTTCCATGGGTGCACGTGTCTTTTTTGTAATGTTTCTCCCAGGAAAAAAGTCAGCTACTCTGGTACAATCTTCACATTACACTAAGAATAACTTCTGGAATGCAACTGAATACTGATTAAATACTTTTGAATACAAATTGAATATTTTTGATTAAAATAATGGTTTTTGACACCATGGCGCCAATGGTGACCAAAAGTATCTACTGATCTAAAATGATAAATAAAAACCACTGATCTTTAATGCTTTTAAATAATTCAGATAAAGTACAGTTTGTCATCATTTCACTGCTATCATGTACGACCCATTTGAATGTTCAGAGGCTCCATAGTAAACATGGCAACACTGTCATATTCTGCTACAGTAATTCACCAATAAAACCCATGTAGCTTGACAAATGAGTGGTTGTAGACACTTGTTTTCATGTTTTGTTACTATGTTTTACTGAAAATGTCACTTTTTCCTTGGTTTTCTCTGTTTTGATAAAATAACATGTGAATTTATTCTGAGTTTGTATGTACAACTCCATATTCAGTAAATTATATATAGGAAAATACCTACTTTATTCTGAAAAATGTAAATGCAGAGGATAATATGATATCAAATGGTGATAAATAACTTAGGCGTGGTTCAATGTAGAGGAGATTTCATTTTAGAAGTTGCCACAGAATGTAAAACTCCAAATGTATTTTCTGTAATTCTACAAACTTTCTATAAGAAATAATGCAATTCAGGCTCTGTTCGTGTTTTTATATCCCATATAAGTGCACGGAGGCAGAGAGACCACAAAGGAACCAAAGAGCATCTTTAGATAAACTTACAACGCAACACTTAAGTTTTACCTCAGGCAAGTTTGTCGGTCCTCTGATGTCTGATGTTGAACTTGGAAAAGATATGCACAAGGCAGACTGTAAGAAGAATGGAAACAAGTAGAGTGCTGAGTGGGAGAGACAGACTCCAACTCAAGTGGAACTACTGAAGGTGGGCGGTTTTTCCTCCGACAAAGAGACAGCGAAGAGGGAGATGGACCGAGAGACGTGGGGGGGGGGGTGGGGGGGACTCAGCGAGGCAGGTGAAAGGAAGGAGGAGACGCTACAGTGATAATTCTGTGTCGGAGACGACGTGAGAGGGAGAGGGGAAGGTTTGCGTAGGGGGGATATATTACATGCAGTTCCATTAGTGTGTGTAATGGTGCTGAAAGCCTGCGTCCTGGTGCTGTTGACCGTGATGGTAGTATGAGCTGAATTAAACAGTCCCTGTCAAGCAGCACTGGTCACATACTGGGCTATCAAGGAAAAGCACACCACAAGCAACTCCGTCTACAGCACATATCCAAACACGTCAAATCAACCGAAGCCTTTGTTCTGGTTTAGTAGCCGTGTATATGCTCAGCACGAGGTGAACTCTGTAATGACAATGCACGGTAATTGCCTCTGTAAGGTGTGCAAATTTCCAGTCAGAGCTGTGTGGGCACAGGTAATTGTGTTTCACATTACCAGCTCAATAATGTAATAATCAGTGGATAATGTCAACTTGCTCACAGTGTAGCTTCTTGGGAAATGGTCTGAAAAGATAAGAGTCTGAGAAAGTTATGAATTCTTCTCAAACTGTGAGTTATTAAAGTCTAGTTTCAGTTTAATACTCTGCAATACTCTCACCAAGTACCTAGTGTATTTTAATTTGATAAACCTGGCCTAAGAGTCTTATCTGTTAGATCTATTTATTGTGTGTGTGCTTATGTGCAGTTTGTGTTTGAGTTTTGTGCTCGGAGTTGGTCAGTTGTTGATGTTAGCAGTAGCTTGAGTTGCACTCTGCACTAATGCACAGGAGTATTGAGGAACTCAGGAGCTGGCATAAGGGTTCTCATCAAAAAACTGACCTCAGTGAAGGCCAGTAATAATAGAACTTTATTTATTTTAGGGCTGTAAAAAATTAACATGTTAACATGGATTAATCCATCATCATGATTAATCTGATTAAAAATTGTAATGCAATTAACCCATCTGTAGCACAGAATGACTCTAAACATCTCTGCCAACATATATGGGGCAGTTTGTCCAAGTAGAGTTAGCGTCGTGCATGAATAAATGTGCAGTTGATCCAGTAGTGACAGGCAGCAGAACTAACCCATAAAGACAGAAGACACTAAACAGCACATTGGCCCTCTGGATGGAAATATGAGGACAAAAAACCCAAGATGGAACAGATGTTTCAAGTTGTTTTGTTGAAACTGTTGAAAGTGTTTAATAAACACATTAAGTGCATATATATTCTGTTCTTTCTTGAGTCTGTTTGTTCATGCAAAATGAAACGTGATTAATACAGATTAAAAATGAATGAGATTTAATCATGATAAACCAAAATCAATCCACAGCAACACTGTGATTAATCTGATGAAAACTTTTAATCATTTGACAGCCCTAGTTTATTTTAATGTGATCATAATTTATTATATTTTATTGTTATTGCATCAATCAGGCAGGTTGATTTGAAACGTTCTTTAATCTAGGGGGCAGCTGTGGCCCGGAATGTTGGCTTCTAACCAAAGGGTTGCCAGTATGATTCCCCAGACCACAGAAATTCTTTGCTCGCATGCTCTTGAGCAAGGCACATAACCACCCGTGTGCTCTACAGGCACCTGACAGGGCAGCCCACTAGTGTCTTCATGCATGTTCAGCTCAAAATGGGTTAAAAACAGAGGGTCAGATTCACTTACTGTCATATGTCCACTGATAAATAAAGACCATTTCCTTTTTTTATCCCATTTGAATCATTACATCCACTACAAATATGGTATTTGTCTGTTTAACATATAATTTTACACATATAGAAAGATGCAGTTTGCTATAGCATGATACACGTCACCTAAACAGTTATTTATATCAGTGAAAATCAGTGCAAATCTGGTTACCTGGACATCTAGACTGGTCATCTTCAGCAACTCTGAACAGACCATGGACAAATAAAATCTAAATTATGCCACTTATGCATCATTCTGGCATTATTTGCATATCAGTACATCATACATGTAAATGGTGGCATAAGCACTATCTAAAGATTACTTGTCTCTCACCACTAAGGCATTTTTAAGTCTTTTGTTTTTTCTGAAATAAGGTCCCATGTGGCAAAACTAGCAGGGGCAGGACGTTGCTTTTCTGTAGACAAAGGATGGTAGCTCTAGCTCCCTTTATCTAATGAGTGCAGTTGGCCTGAGCGAGAGAACACAGAACACACACATTAGGAAACCAAGAAAAAAAAGCACAACAACAAGTAGAAGGCTTAAAAAACCCTCCGGCAACAACTAAATGTTTTTGGAAGAGGCACTAAAATCAGCTAGAACCACCAGTGATGGGTGAGGCAAGCTGAGCTCTTTTGTGATCATCTTGGTTACAGAGCCTGGATTTTTTCCTTTTAAAAAGAGGTTGTGAGTCATCCAAGAACTGAACTTTCCACTATACAACTTTCTACTGTATCCTTTCATTCCGTGTGAGGCCCTGCAGTGTGGTTGGAATGATAATGCCCCAAGAACTACAGTGTATTGACTATAATATTTGGATGCGTCAAACCTTGAACACAATGAACAAACCCTGACTGATAGCCTGGTCAGCCATCTGGTTTTCTAAGTGTATTCAATAGTGAGAAAACAGTCTGGAAACGGGCCAGTTGCTGTGAAATATGCATGATCTACTCCATACCGAACTAATCACAAGTCTGGGGGGCAGGTGTTTCGCAATGTGACTTCTTTTTGTCATGAATCAAAGTCAGTTCCAAGTTCACAAATCTCTTTACAACTGGTGTCAGTTGTTTACTTGATTAAAAAATAAGGATTGATTACGGATTATACCCTGTATTCTCAAGCTTCTCTGACCAAAGCATCATGTCATATAGGTTTCTTGATTGTGTTTACCTTGATTTTGCACTTCTTTGCTCTTGCGTGCTTGTACTTTACTGCTGTATACCATAAAGTCATACCTTATCTTATCTTATGTCCGTCTTATCTGTGATTGGTTTATTCAGCACCTGTTAGTCCCGCATTCATATTTGGATTCAAGCCCTGCAATTCCAGATGGATTTTTGATTGAGAAAGTCGGATCTCTTTTAAATAAGCCTTGATGCACTTCACTTTTTTTTAATTCTTGTGGTCTGGCTTATTTCAACATAGTTTTAACTTATTTATCATTTATTTATTTATCGTCCCTGGTATTATATCATTATATCATGTTTTTATCACGCTTTTCACAGGTTTTATACTGGCATTTTTAGTGATATCTGATGGCTTTTATTTATTTTAGTCTATTTTTTATCTATTTATTTTTAGTCTGTTTTAACCATGATCAGTGAGCTGCTGGAGTACCTGTCCATATCTTTTGTCTGTGCTGTTTTTAATCTGTCCCCTGTATGTGTCCTGTGGTTTTTTTATTTATTTATTTATTTATTTATTTATTTGTTTATTTTTGTATAATGTTTGAGATGCCCTCTCCAGACTGCAGAACAAATCTACCTACGGGTATCAATAAAGTCACCTTGAACTTGAACCTTGAACGGATGGCTGGCCAGACCTGAATGACACTGTTAAACTAAAATGAGATTTGTCAATGATTACCACAGATTTTTTTTGCATTATTATTTTTTTGTAGAACTACTTACACTCATACAACTAAGCACAAAAAATATGCTTTTTATAAAGTAGCCATAAAAATATGGATTAATTTCAGTAGGTTTCAATGCCACATTTTGTGCTTAACTATATAACACTTGTTTATACACAGTGTATTTTAGATTTACTCCGGGAGCTGAGCAGGAAATAACAAGATAAAATAAAAATACACAGTCTTTCCAAAATTTATGCCATATACAGGTAAAGTATTACAAAATGAGGAATAAAAAGTGCCTAAAATGTGCACAATGGTCCATAAGGGTAAAATATAGAACTCTGAACTGAAAGAAAGAAAGAAAGTAGAAATAACTTTTGCCACTAGAGGTACCAAATTTTATATATTTTGGTGCCTTATTTGAACATGTCTGTGGTATTTTGTTTATGTTCTGGTTTATTTAATTGAAGAGTTTCCCCATTTTTCCCCACTATTTTTAAAGTATGTTTAACGTGTCTTAAGTTTTTTTAAAAACTCATCCACTACCTCTACTTGTCCTTTATTACTATCCAAATGTTTACCATTATCCATGCATTTTAACACCTACCATGTGAGCCTACACTATTTCAGTAACTGTTATTTATTGTAGACTATTTCACTAGTCCTTGACATAGAAATCAGTGTGCAGGTTATTTTCAATATAGACAGCTGAGATATTTATTAGCTTGTAAAAATAATCAACATCAACAACAGCTTCCGGGACAAAACAGCCTTCAACACAAACTTCAAATGAATCTTCCTTTATGTTTGTACTCTCACTGACTCAATACTGTACCTGATACCTCCACTATAGACACACAGGCCCTTCAGTAACAAGTACACGCTACACTGATAAATAAGCAAGACCTTTCTGTGCAGTAAAAAATACAAGGCTGGTCAGCTTTATACTCTTTAATACATTGGTTCTTCTCCACCGCTGCCCAGAGCCAAAAACACCTTTCAGTTGCTGAATGACCATGAAGCTTGATTGTGACTGTTTATCGTTATCTGAATCTTATTCACTGCAGAAACCTTAGAGCTGACTGGAAAATGACCCTGAGTCACTGTGAATTATACAAGCCAAAAGGTTAATGGTCAATAAAGGTGCACTAGCAAGTCCGACCTGCACTGGGTATTGATCCCGCTGCACATCTCATTGGTGCACTTGTGCATGAAATTCATTGCAGCTATCTTTTCAATGAAAGTGTCGAAAAGCCCCGAGGTCCTTCTAGTCTTATTCTCTCTTTTTGTTTACCTTTAACCTGTGCTATTGAAATTACACAAAGGTTAATTTAGCGCCATTGATCAAAACCAAGCACCAAGTTGTGTTTGTTTGTTTGTTTTGTTTTAAGGTGGTCCAACATCTTAAAATAAGATTCTGTTAGAAACCTGTTAATATTACCCACCCAAAAATATGTGATCCTTCACTCAGCAGCGATTTAAGGAAAATATACTTGGTGGTTATGCACGTAGGCCTAAAAATGATATAGCTATAACAACTGCCAAAACATCAGATTAGAGACCATTAAATTGAACAACCTTCCTTCACAGTTTTCTTTAAATTCCCCAGAACTGAAATTTAGCTTAATGTGTTGTTTTCAAGCAAAGATGACTGATGTTACTTTGTGTTTCTTTATTTGTTTTGTTCTGTTTTTTCATTATTTACCCCCCTAACAAAGAAATTATCATAATCAATGTAAAAATAATTACATTTTAAAGTATTTCAGACATTCATCACATTACCTTCAAAACAGATTTAAACATGCAAATTACTGAAAAAAACACTCTGATGTAAAACAACAAATAAATGGTCTATCCCTAGTCCTGACCCTTTGGGAAAATAAACCTATTCCCCCAGACAGCAGACTAAACAAACCAGTTAGCTAAAACAACTCACAAATTAAGCTAGGCCCATAATAACAATAAAAAAACAACAACGTTCCTACAAAGTTCTTGACTAAATAAATTAGCTATATATTTGATATTACTTTTCACTGAATGCATCCCCATTGTATTAACTTTAAGCTATACATTATAGCTATATTTGCTTTTGCAGGGTTCAGTTATAATTTATGAATCAACACTTTCCTGCACGATGAGAACCTACCAACACCTATTTGAAAAAAAAAAAAAAGCTTAAAATTAAGCTGATAAATTATTAAATACTTAAGTGTAGTAGCTACCAGAAGATAAAACAAAACACAAAGTAAATGAAACTACTGTGTATTTTAGCATATCAACATTAGGCTCAGGAGAGTGCAGCTTGGAGAAAATATGCTGCAAAACAGTAGAAAGTCTGAAGCAGGAGAAAGAAGAAGAAAAAAGATTGAGAGAGAATGTGCGAGCCAGAAGGGAAGAAGATAGAGACAGAATCTCATTAACAGTCTGCAGAGTCTTTGGCCTTGGCCTTTAATGTGATGCTATGTCTCTCAGTCTTTGCCAGAAGCTGCCAGTTTCCCCCTCCGTCCCTCAAAGTCCTCTCTCTCTCTTTTCCTTTTTCTTTCTCTAATGTGGCTTTCTCTATCTCCGTCTCGCCCGCTTCCCCTTCCTTTTATTAGTCTTGCATCTCCTCTCCCCGGCTTCTCTGTGTCTTTTTCTCCTGCACTTCTTAATGCTGCGGAGCATAGCGAGAAGGGTATTATTTATTTATGGTCATGCATTGTCTGTGTGCGTGGGCTTAAGTAATATTCATCTGAGCTGTACTGCTATAATACAAAGCCTCATTCCTTCTCATATACGAGGGATGAAACACGAGCGCTGGAGCCTTCTATGGTCCCCGAGTCTGAATGCAACTCAAAGTCCAAGAAGTGTGTTGAAGAAGTGGAGCCGAAGAACAAAGTCGACAAACTGAGCCTACATATTTTGTGTTTCCCTCCTTTTCCCTTCCTTTAGTAATTGTCTTCTATTTTTATACTCTTTTTTTTTTCTTTTTGCTCTTGCTTTCTTTTCTCTTCCCCCACAGCCGCAGGGCAGGTCATTGGAATAGAAGTTAGGAGTGCAGTGAAGCAGAAGCCCTTTATGCTACTAGAAAGCATCTTCTCCCATTAAAGGGGTGCTGGTGTTTTTCATCTGTCCTGAAGTGGGTTATAATGGCTCATCACATGACTGTAAAATGTAACCAGGGTACACACACACACACACACACACACACACACACACACACACACACACATCCAGACGTACACCTACACTTGACTGTTGTTACTTTTGGGTTACACTGCCTTTGAGTAATTTTACTTCAAGTCACCAGTGTTATTTTGTTGCTGTACAGTTGTGAAAAAAATTGTTAGACCACCGTTGTTTTCTTCAATTTCTTGTTCGTTTTAATGCCTGGTACAACTAAAGGTACATTTGTTTGGACAAATATAAATGATAACAACAAAAATAGCTCATAACAGTTGAATTTCAGAGCTGATATCTACCCATTTTCCATGTTTTCTTGATAACCAAAATCACTTCAGTTCTTACATCAATATCTATGGCATTGTACTGACAAAAACAGTGCTTTTAGGTATTCCATGTTTTCTTTTCTGTCTGTTTTAGTCACGTGATACACACAGGAGTTAGTACTTAATTGCATCACCATTGTTTTTGATGACTTTTGATGGTCTAATAATTTTTTCCGCGACTGTATTTATATACCCTATCTATCTATTTATCTATCTTATCCTCTTTATTTTTTATCTTTGTTGTTTGCTACCGGTTATTGAGATATTGGACTATTCCCTTCTTCAGTTCAATGATATTCTTCTATTGCTATTGGGACCGTTTCATTTTTTCCTGTTGTTTGTTTCTGTTTCAGGGTCTGCATCAGTGTTTGTTTGTGTATAACCTTGTCCTGTTCTGCCATCCAGTAACATCCGTACAGTAATAAAATAATTAAATCCAACCAATAGGGGGAATTGATCTTAGGCTCAAAATACTACACTTATATTGGAGGCCAAATTGCTGAAGAGGACAGGTTTAAATAAATAAATAAATGAATGAATAAATGAATGAATAAATGAATAGAGAGAGAGAGAGAGAGAGAGAGAGAGAGAGAGAGAGAGAGAGAGATAGATAGATAGATAGATAGATAGATAGATAGATAGATAGATAGATAGATAGATAGATAGATAGATAGATAGATAGATAGATAGATAGATAGATAGATAGATAGATAGATAGATAGATAGATAGATAGATAGATATGGAGTCAACCAAATATGGTCACTTCTTGTTCAGAAAGGCAAAGATAGTGACAACCAAAGCAGAAACTCTAAGCTTTAAAACACTGTGGTAGCAAAAAAAAGTAGCACGATACAGGTGAGAGCCCCAGAATGAGAACAGACGGACGGACAGACAGACACATAGATCCGTACTACTTATGTATAGGCCTACTCCTGCATTCTAGCATCCTGTCTTAGTGCTTTAATCATTATAAAAGTCTGAAGGTGGCACTTGAAGCTCCCTTGATCATTGCCTGAGATTTTGTCTTAAAAAGGCTGGTGAGGAGGGGAAAGAGTAAAGGATAACGGTGGTAGAAAATAGTCTAGTAGCTTGCAATCTGTTGCTGTGTGGGCATGACAGCAGTGTGGAAAGCCAGACATACTTATACACACGTACACTAGCAATCAAGTAAGCAGTGAGCAGGAGCTTCTTTTTTGGAATTACACAGCAGTGGACGTCGTTCTAATTTCCTTCTCTTCTCCTCCCTCCATCTTTATCCCTGTTTCTGTGGAGCAAAACCTAATGATGTCCCTTGTGACAAGTGCTGGTTAACTACTAGCCATCAGCACTTGGAGCTGCGCAGACACGATAACATGTGCACTCTGCCTTATACACACTGCACACCCTCATACATTCTGGCCAGCAGCTGGTAGCTTTGCCAACTGTGTCCCCCTGACTTGAAGGAGATATGGGTAGCAGATGTGACTCTATTCTGCTTGACAGGTCTGGGAGAAGAAAACAACAGCCAGCAGACTGTTGTGGCGAGGTGGGGGGGCGGGTGGAGAGGGGAGGGGGCGGGTACAAGAACCTGTCTCCATCTTTTACTGTATGGAAGCAGACAACAGATTTGTCATTAAATGGTCATGACCACATATTCATTCCTGCTCTACTCAGTGAGCATGAAGAGACACAGATATACACATGAGAATGGAAGGCACCGGTACAAAGCTGCGAATGTTACCTGGTCACTGCTATGTTACCCAGAAACAAGGCACATAAACAAACCTGGCAGCTGCTACATTCTCCGTTAATGGGCAATTATGTGAATAGCAATGGTCTGGATGGAACTTAAAGGTATAGATAAAAACAGTCTCGTATGTCTCTGCTAGATTTGGTAAGGCAGCATACGGGTTCAGGCAGTATACTCATCCACAGCCTATAGGTCTAGATGTTATCAGGCCAGGATTAATCTCCTAAATTCTAGGTGTATTATGGGGTTTCACACTCACTGTATCTGGTGCTGAGCTTGCCACCAGTTCAGCACAGTTTCACAGAATCACAGAGAACAGAGCAACACAGACGAGCTCTACTAACAGAACTGGAACCAGTTTCATTTCCTGTAATAATCTGATACTGGATGTGAAACCATACTTCAATTATTAAACTTTAATAGGTCTGTAGGGCTGGAAGGAAACATAACAAACCTAAGCTATGTGTACAAATGTTGCCTACCTATAAACAGCTAATATTTAAACACTTGTTTTTCTGAGAGTGGGATCCCTTCCTGAGGTTTCATTATTGGTCGCACTGATCTAGCAGGTTAGACTACTGTAATGGCCTTCTCACTGGACTCTCTAAACCAGCTGTAAGACAGCTGCAGTACATCCAGAACGCTGCTGCTCGGGTCATGACTAGAACCATGAAGTACCTCCATATTAGTCCTGTAATCAGGTCTGTGCGCCCTCGCTTCCTGTCGCTCAGAGAATAGACTTAAAACAAGTCTGCTGGTCTATAAGTCTGTCCATGGTCTAAGACCAAAGTACATCTGTGACATGTTAGTCCCATTTGCACCCTCTTGGACCCTGAGAACCTCAGGGGCAGGTCTTTTGCTGGTGCCCAGAGTCAGGACCAAACACAGTGAAGCTGCATTTCAGTTCCATGCAGCTAAACTCTGGAACAGTCTTCCTGATGATGTGAGACAGACCTCTACTCTGACAATGTTTAAGTCCAGGCTGAAAACGGCTCTGTTTAACTGTGCATAGAACAACTGAAAGGGCTCTATCTGCACTCTGCTCTTTTACTTTGTTTTAATTGATTATTATTTATGTTTTATTGATTATGTTTTAATTGTGTGTTTTTAATTTGTCTCTTTTCCATTTTTGTACAGGGTGGGGAAGCAAAATTTACAATATTTTGAGGCAGGGATTGAAAGACAGTGTATGACCAATTAGTTTATTGAAAGTTATGAGAATTTATTTGCCACAAGAAAATTGACATAATAGAAAATGTTTTTATTCTATGTGTCCTCCTTCTTTCTCAATAACTGCCTTCACACGCTTCCTGAAACTTGCGCAAGTGTTCCTCAAATATTCGGGTGACAACTTCTCCCATTCTTCTTTAATAGTATCTTCCAGACTTTCTCGTAATAGTTTTGCTCATAGTCAATCAATCAATCAATCAAACTTTATTTCTATAGCACTTTTCATACATGTTACATGTGGCACAAAGTGCTTCACAACAAAACCCCCCACAGTCCCGCAGTTGCAAATAAAAATACAAGCAATCAAAGTAAAATTTATAGTAAGAGTTTAATTAAAAGCTAGCCTAAAAAGATAAGTTTTAAGTTTACTCTTAAAAATATGAACACTCGCAGTGTAGTCATTCTCTTCTTTACATTATAAACAGTCTTTATGGACACTCCAACTATTTTTGAAATCTCCTTTGGTGTGACGAGTGCATTCAGCAAATCACACACTCTTTGACGTTTGCTTTCCTGATTACTCATATGGGCAAAAGTTTCTGAAAAGGTATGGATAATAGTGTTAGGTATGATTATGACATCAATATATGTTTGGTTTCAAAACAATTGACGTAGTGCCTGCTGAGAAAAAACAACTAAATGTTCATTGTAAATTTTGCTTCCCCACCCTGTAAAGCACTGTGAATTGCCCTGTGTATGAATTATGCTACACAAATACATTTGTCTTGCCTTTGTGTGCAGGAGTTAAAGTTAAGTTTGGTTGAACAATGAAGATCACTGGATGGTGCGTCACTTTTACGTGGCACAGCAACAAACCATTGTTGCATAGCACAAGCCACCGGAAATAAAATAACTTCTAACACACACTACTGCCATTATCCAGTTACCATATATGTTAAATCTAATCCAGGTCAGCGACATAGAAATCAGTGCTGTCCTAGAAGGCTGAATGTAAATCAAAACAATTAACGCAGATAAATACATTCACAATTGTTACATTTTGAGCCTTAAAATTAAGTTTAAACAGAGTTTAGTTGTAACTTTCATTCAAATGTTGATGAGAAACAGATTTGTCCACATTAAATACAAGCTAAATGATGAAACAAAGTTCAGAACCCCGTCTGGTTATGAAAACTGTCTAGATGAGGAAAATCTAGCACTAGTCAAGTTTCGATTTTAAAACCAAACACTAACTATTTTTATATATTAATTATTCATGTTTATCAGTAAGAGTGTAACTTTACAGAAAAATTTCAGTTCGGTACATTTTCGGTACAGTGAAGGAGACCAGTGAAGGAGACCAGTGAAGGGAGGGTATGGGTGGGGTGCGCTCTGTAACTACTGAAAACCGAAAGTGAAAGTTAACACGCTTCCAACGTCCAATCCGGCTTCTGTGCCTCTGTAATACTCCCTGTTGTCATGTTTACGGGGGGTAGGGCAGAATGTATATAGGGGAATGTATATGGGTTCTGCTTGCAGCCACCCTGCTTCCCGAGTGTTTGCATTCTTTACATAGGCTACATGTATTCATCTGGTACACCTTCATATTGTATCGAAGGCCCTGAAGTGCACCATTAAACCCCTACTAATCAGACTATGCAGATAGCTCTCAGACTAAATCAGACACTCACGCTCATATATATGTTCTATAGTCAAGATTACCTCATTAACACAGCAGATTTTTTGTGAAAGTACTTACACTCACTTTGTCAGTGCCTTGGTTCTGCTCCTTCACCGTGTGCAACACTAGCTACTGTTAGCTTACAAATACATGTAGTCTGCTGACATCAACAGATAACTGCGTCTGAGCAGAAAACAGATTCCTAACACAAACTTCATGTACACACATGGCTGCACTAGTGTTGCAAAATGAGCCTTTAATAGTAGTTTTAATAAACAGACTCTATTACAGATGTTAAGGTACTCCAGGCTAATGCTCAATAATAAAGGAATGACTGCAGGCCAAACACGTCACATCACGGTATTATTACAACATATTGATTATCTGGGTCATACTGTTTCCAACATTCTTTTCTGTGGAATGACACTGTGGATCTTTCTGGGTTTTACGATAACACCATGAGAATAATTTCCCTCATGTAGACTTATTGGCTGCATCCCATTACCCCAGAAATGCTGCTTCCTTCCCTTCACTCCTTCCTCCTTTCCTTCTGATGTGCCCCCTTCACCACCACCACCACCACCAACACCACCACCAACACTGGAGGAAACACAATAAGCTGCTTCATTATCTCCTTTGCAGCAGCTTTGTTGGAGAAACACGGAACTGTCTTTTCAGGAGGCATTTTCTCTACCACGCCCAGCTACATCTTAAGCTGACATCCGTGACAATAAAACACACTGTGGCCAAGATTAAGACTCCTGGGATATATGAGAGGCTAACAACGATAGGCTTAGGAATAAATGGCTATTTTTTTTTAATTTTAGCATGTCAAATATATTTTATTTGAAGACATTCCCGTATGAGTTACATGTAGTTTCTTATATCTGTGTAATTTTGATTATGAGGCAAATTCAGACAATTTAATGACAATAGTATTAAGAGGATTTAGTCATGTATTCGTCATACGACTCAAAATCAGTAATGAGGCCAGTTCATTTTAAATCCTTTGTCTGGATTCTTTTCCACTCATTTATGTCCCACTCTTTCCTCAGCGTTTGCATAGAACATAGTGATCTAATCCGATTTACCGCTCTGCAATGATGTTATATCTGACTCGCTTATCAACTTGACCAGTAAAGACACTAGGCTATTCATTAAAAAAAAAAAAAAATGCTGCTGTTTATGCCATCACAGCTTGTGAATATTAAGCTCTGTCACACCAAACACCGTCCAAATCCAATGCTCTGTGGAAGCTGCAGCGTGAGGCCATGAGTTTATTTGAGAAACAGTGATTTATAATGAATTCTTACCATAAGGCATGAAGCCGAATAAACACACTGTACATGCAAATACTGCATGATCAAGTGACAGAGGAAAAATTCCCAGAGGTTATGTCAGGGTTGGGGTAATTATCAATCATATCCACATGTGCATGTTGCAGGTGAATGCTAGTGTGTGTGTGTGTTTGTGAATCTGCATACCATTTCATGAATCTTTAGGTTAACAGCTTATCTGTAATCAAGCTCATTTCCTTTATATGCGGATTAAAGAGGAGTAATTAATCTTTAATCTCATCAGATATGGCCCTCTACAGTGTTTGCATGCTGGAAAAAATATCATGTTCAGCCACAAACTACACCAGACCATGCACACACACACATACAAAGTTGCGTAATTAACAAGTAATTTCCATTATGTGTGTGCATGAATGTGGAACAAGGCCATAATTATACTTAGTGACAATAGCTCAGAAAGCTTGTTGGACTATTCATTACATGAGCCAGTCTGAGTAGCTGTCAATATCCTGCTCAACACACACAAATACAGCCGTTAGTCCACTAGATTAATGCTGCTTCTCTCATATTATCACAGAGCATGATGGAACATACAGTAAATTAGATATGCATCAAAGCTAAATCCAGGCTACAGTTCTCATTATTTTGACATTAATCTGGTCATTGTCATATCACCGCTTTCATATTCTGACAGACAATACAGTCAGCATGTGTATTTGTTAGCTTTGCATGGCCATCCATGTTTTTACCAAAACAAAACAAGGTATTTTGTGACCCATTTGGACGTTCAGAGGCTCCATAGTGAACATGGAAACACCGTCATCTTTTACAACATTGATTCACCAGTAAAACCCATGGAGTTCGATCAATGACTGGATGGAGATGTTGGTTTATGTTCAGTTTATGATATATTTTAGTATATGATCAGTATATGATTTTTCTTCAGTTTTCTCTATTTCTGATATAATAACCATCAACTTTAATCTAAGCGTTTAGGAACATCTACATCAGGGGTCACCAACCCTGGTCCTTGAGAGCCACTATCCTGCATGTTTTAGATGTTTCCCTCTTCCAGAACACCAGATGGTCGTTACCAGGTTTCTGCAGAGCTTAATCATAAGCTTATCATTTGAATCAGGTGTGTTGGAAGAGGGATACATCTAAAACATGCAAGATATTAGATCTAGATGACCAGGGCTGGTGACCCCAATCTACAAGATCAGTGAATTAAATATAGGAATATATCTGATTTTCACTTAAAAATGCAAATTACAGAGGATAATATTAGAATAAATTGTGATAAATCACTTAAGAAAGGTTAAAAATTTGAGATTTGGGAACCATCACAAAAGTAACAGGGGTCTTTATGGGTTAAACAAAACTAACCAATGCAATGCCATGATATTTATCACAATATAGAACTATATTATGACATTTCTCATTATTGTTTTGTAGCCCAGACCACTGTTAGAAAAAAAAAAAACCCTGGATTCAACCTGTCCGCATACTTTTGTCCATATAGTGTATATGTTTTACAGTATGTGTAAAGAATCAGATGTATCTGCAGGGACTGCAGATGAAAAATAGTCATTAGGCTAACACTGGTGCATTTACAGCAATGGGAATTAATGTGCAATGTCCCTGTTAAATAAACTAATAAACAAAACAAGAATGAATGAATGAATAAATGAATGAATGAATGAATGAATGAATGAATAAATAAATAAATAAGTGTGTGTGTGGGTTAGTGGTCAACAACAGACACTAGCTACACCTGACCTGACTTTCATAGCATATATTCTTTCTTTCTAAATAATCAAGGTTTATTTCATGTATCCATGATACCTTGAGGCAAAATTGGATCTAATTAACAGCCTCTGTACAGATTGTAGGATATTTAGGCAAGAGCTCCCACTGGAAAATGACCTCTGTGGTTTAGATGATTCTCTGTGGTGTTAAGCAGCAATGTTCAGATGTGGGTCTAGTGGACTTCCAGGTAAATTTTTACTGTTGAGTATGCCAGCAACATATGTACACACTACAGTTCAGAAAAGTTTGGTGATGAAAACCATTATTTCTGTAAATACTGTCATGGAAGTTTCTAGCACTCTGGACACAATTTTGAAGCAAGAATACAAAAACTCACTGAGTGGTGTTAAACATATATATTTTTGCATATGCAAGAATATATGAGACAACAGACAGCACTCGTCCAAAGCTTTGCCCCCTGCTGTCTGATCAACAGAAGAATTTTCAAAGCTTATATATGTTTAGTCCTTTCCCATGTTAGGTTAACAACCAATTGGTTGGTTACTTCTCAACTCCACCTATGTACACATTTTACCTTAAACAGTAAAATGAGGACACTACACTAAACTATTTCAAGGTATGAATTACACTCGAAGTAACACACATATGCTTTTATTTTGAAAATCTGTTTCCCATCTATTGAGTCACTCTGTACATTGGTATTCCAACTTTCATTCTGTGTGTTCAGACTTTAATTCCATATATTGAAGTTTCATTCCATTGTAAAAAGACCTTCCTTACATATATTCATAGTTTTCAGTCATCATAACATACTACAATGTTTAAACAATTTTTCATTTAAATTCTAAAATAATAACTTAAAATTCTAACAAATTCAGCTTAGTTCACACAAAGGTCAGCTCCATCATAAATAGCGTGACTTATATTTCTTTTGTGGTGTTCAGAGCAATAGAAAAGTGTCTTTTCATTGACAAAGTCTAGGTCTCTGAAGTTAAATCCATAGACTTTGCTTAGAGCTGCTTTTAGTGGGATTACTTTCCTTTTCACAAATAGTTCTTTAATCTTATGTTCCTATATAACCTGCAATTGCATGAGGTCAATCTACTGTTTGGCACTATTGAAGTGATTTTAAGCAAACGTCCAACGTTATCATTATACAACTGTATATTGCTGCAACATATTTAGAAAAGTTCCACTGATTGAAATTTAAAGTGTTTTGCTTTTTAATCTTTTCTTTGGCAAAGTCAAAGTATAGGAACTGTTCATTTTTCATCTGTACCAGTATAATATTTGGGTTTAAGTTAAAAAAAAAAAAAAAAAACTGTGGTCAAAAAACTGTTTTGCAGTTCATAATGACACTGATCTCTGGCCACAAAAATAGAACCTGTTTTTTCCACTTAAAATTTTCTCCAGAAACCTTAAACCATTTCAGAAACTAAAAGTCTAAGTCATGTAGCAGTGATTCCCTGCTGGGATCTAGCTAATCACGCATGTCTGTCAAACCGCCGGCGGATCTACTCCTAGAAATCCAGCCTTTTAACTACTTATTTCTTGCCTTTCAACGCTTACTCACTTGAACCTAACCTCTTAACCGTGTCTTTTTAACTTGACGCCATCAATCCAAACCTTCATCAGGACAGGTCAGTATTGTCAGTGGATCCTTACCTCTGGTTGTCACCCATCGCTTCCCGCGCTCTGCCCGGTATCTCGCTGTTTCCACCATGGCGTCATCCTCATCAGCCGGAGATAGTCCTCTTGTCGAAGCCAACAAAACCCTGGTAAAGGCTTACCAAACTATCGCGGACCTCAAAGAGGAAATACTGCGCCTCTCCGCAGAACTCGAGGAGAAAAATGCCCAGCTCTGTGGTTTCTCCAGCCGCCTTCCCACACTGTCCAGTCTGTTTCTGAAAAGCGCAGAGAAGCCCAAAGCCTCCTGTGATGATACGGTGTTATGGGATCCTTCCTCTGCCTGTTCTCGCCCCCCGTGTTCTACACCCTGGTCTGAAGTGGTGATTCGTGGCCGCAAAAACAACACGAGCAAAGACTCACCACCGCCGACCATCAGCACATCAAACCGCTTCGCCGTCCTGTCCGTGGAAGACGCTCCGGCTCCTCCCCCCGCGGCTGATGTGCCCCCCATCCCACCTGGCTCTGTCCCGGAACCGGCTCCTGCTGACTCCGTGGCTGCCACCGAACTGATTACCGGCGACGGTCCTAAAGCCGGTCCTCTTGTAAAGCCGTCGAACAAGGGTCCCCGCTCCTTGGTCCGCTCCTCTGCCCGGCGCCGCCTTCTCCGAGAGGCCGTCCGCCGTCACTCCGACGGTCCACCCGTGGAATGTCCACCTAGAGAGACCAGGAACCCTTCACCTTCAACACCGTCTCCTCGACCACTTTTCCCTCCGACCACCGCTATCCTCGGGGACTCCATCATCCGTCACGTCCGTTTCTTTAACACCATAACCAGGTGTTTTCCTGGTTCCACCGTCACCTCCATCCTCCATGAACTCCCTCAGCTGCTGCTCTCACTGCCGTCCACCGTTACCCGGATCATAGTTCACGTGGGCTTCAATGACACTTCTCTTCAACAGTCCGAAGTGACGGAGGTTCATTTTAAAAACCTCTTTGATAAACTGAAAAGATCCGGGAAGGCTGTTTTCATTTCCGGGCCCCTCCCCTCCTTTGCCCTTGGTGTGGGCCGTTTCAGCCGACTCCTCAGCCTGAACACCTGGCTCCAGTCCGCCTCTGCTCTGAACGGCTTCAGTTTTATTGATAACTTTAATCTGTTCTGGAACCGCTCCTCCTTCTACAAGTCCGATGGCGTCCACCCCTCTACACTAGGCAGCAGCGTCCTGGCTCAAAACATTCAACACGCTGTCCAGACTAAAACCACTCCCACACCTATGTGACTACGCTCCCCGTCTTCTGCTGCAGTCACCTGCTCCCCCTGCTGGTCACATCAAACATCACCACGTTCAGAGTCTCCTGTACAGTCTGTAGTCAGACTGAATACCACCCCAGCTGATCTCTCCTCCTCTCCCAGCCCCTCACTAATGACAGCTACACCCCTCACTCACACCAGCTCACCTTTGAGGAACAATCTCTCTACTGGTCACCATCCTATTCCTGTTATTTTCGGTTCACGTATGGGGTTTCACACTGCTAAAAGGCATCGTAATATCACCAATCTCCGCCCATTAATATACACCGCAGTCATTGGTGCGTCCTTCTCTATAGGGTTATGGAATTGCCAATCTGCAGTGAACAAAGCAGATTTTATTGCTGCCTATGCCAACCATCACACACTGGACATCCTGGCTCTCACTGAAACCTGGATTACGCCTGAAAACAATGCAACCCCAGCCGCACTTTCTATCAGCCACACATTCTCTCATACCTCTCGTCCATCTGGACGAGGAAGTTGTGTGGGTCTGTTAATTTCCAACAAATGGAAACACAATCAACTCCTACCTTCAGTCAAATACAACTCCTTTGAATACCATGCCATCCTAGTGACAGCACCAGTCAAACTTTACATAATTGTCATTTATCGTCCACCAGGGCAACTGGGTGATTTTCCTGATGAGCTTGACACTCTGCTTTCCTCCATCCCAGAGCATGACTGCCCCATGCTAGTCCTTGGTGACATGAACATCCACTTAGACAATCCCAGCTTCTCAGATTTCATGTCACTAATACTCTCTTTTGAGCTACAGCGGGTTTGCAGTCCTCCAACCCACAAAGCTGGTAAAGAGCTCGATCTCATTTTCACCCGAAACTGCATCACAGATGCCCTCACAGTCACACCTTTACACCTATCTGACCACTATTTCATTCAGTTCAGTGTGTCTCTCCCTGAAAAACACTCTGCTCCCTCCCCCATGGTCTCTTTCCGCCGCAACCTCCGCAATTTGTCCCCCACCCACTTCTCCACTGTCGTAGCCTCCGCTCTCCCTCCCCCCAGCACTTTTTCCTCCTTAGAGGTTAACGATGCCACTGAGTCTCTGTGCTCTACACTTAGCTCCTGTCTGGATAATCTGTGCCCTCTATCTACTAGACCCGCTCGATCCTCCCAGTCCCACCCATGGCTCAATGATAACCTCCGGTCGCTGCGTACCAACCTCAGAGCCGCAGAGAGAAAATGGCACAAAACAAAAAGCTCTTCTGACCTGATCACATTCCAGTCACTATTGGTATCCTTCTCATCCAGTGTCACTGCTGCGAAGAAGGCTTACTATAATAACAAAATTCATTCTGCCACCGACACCAAGAAACTATTCTCAACCTTTAAAACACTACTCAACCCTCCACCTCCACCGCCCACTACTAATCTGACAGCAGACAATTTTGCTTCATTTTTCACAAATAAAGTGTCTACTATCAGCAGTCAGTTCACTGATCCACCCATAGACTGCACGCCTCCTTCTTCAACATCATCATCATCACACACTGCTTCCTCTCCCCTGACTATGGCTACTACTAACTCAACTGATAAAAGCCCAACTGCGTCATTCCCCTCATTTACTCCCCTCACAGAGAACGAGGTGTCTAAACTCCTTTCCTCTAGCCGTCCTACAACATGCCTGTTGGACCCTATTCCATCCAACCTCTTACAGTCTGTAGCCCCTACTATCACAGCACCAATCACACATGTGATTAATGCTTCACTGACTTCAGGAACATTTCCTACAGTATTTAAACAAGCGCAGGTAACACCACTACTCAAAAAACCTTCCCTCACCCCCACTCAAGTGGAGAATTATCGACCAGTCTCACTCCTCCCATACCTTTCTAAGATCATCGAAAGGGCTGTTTTCAAACAGGTCACAGAATTCCTCTCCCAAAATAACCTCCTTGACATCAACCAATCTGGCTTCAAAATCGGCCACTCCACTGAAACGGCTCTGTTGTCTGTGACAGAAGCCTTGAAAGAGGCTAGAGCAGCAGCCAAGTCTTCAGTACTCATTCTACTGGACTTATCAGCAGCATTTGACACTGTCAATCATGATATCCTGTTATCCATACTCTGGAACATGGGCATCACAGGCCACGCACACTCCTGGTTTCAATCTTACCTTACTGGTCGGTCCTTCAGTGTGTCCTGGCTAGGGCACACATCAGCAGTTCACCGCCTCACCACGGGGGTCCCCCAAGGCTCTGTGTTGGGCCCCCTCCTTTTTGCCATATACACCACCTCACTCGGTCAGATCATCCACTCACACGGCTTCTCATATCATTGCTATGCTGATGATACCCAGCTCTATCTGTCATTCCCACCTGATGACTCCACAGTCTCAGTGCGGATCTCAGATTGTCTCTCTGACATATCTGCATGGATGAAAGCCCATCACCTTCAGCTGAACCTGTCCAAAACTGAACTGCTGGTCTTCCCAGCTAAGCCAACCATACAGCAGGACATCTCCATCACTATTGACTCCATACCTCTGGCTCCTACCAGTGTAGTACGTAACTTGGGAGTCATGATTGATAATCAGTTGACCTTCACGGATCACGTTGCCTCTGTCACCCGATCATGCCGTTTCACTCTGTTCAACCTAAGAAAGATCAGGCCATACCTAACCGAACAGGCCACCCAGCTCCTGGTGCAGACTATGGTTATCTCCCGTCTTGACTACTGCAATGCTCTTCTAACGGGCCTCCCAGCTTGTGTTGTCAAACCACTACAGATGGTCCAGAATGCAGCAGCGCGTCTGGTCTTCAATCAGCCTAAAAGGGCACATGTCACCCCCTTACTCATTGAGTTACACTGGCTACCCATAGCTGCCCGCATCAAATTCAAATCTTTAATCCTAGCCTACAAAATTCTCCGTGGGTCTGCTCCTGTCTACTTAGGTGCACTAATAAAAGCTTATGTCGCCCCACGACCACTCCGCTCGTCTGGGGAACGTAGTCTGGTGGTCCCCAGACCTTGTACAAGACAATCCAGGCTCTTTTCATGGGTCGTTCCACGTTGGTGGAACGCTCTACCAAGTGCTACAAGAACAGAGTCATCCCTGCCTATCTTCAAGAAGCTCCTGAAGACCCAGCTCTTCCGAGAGCACCTCCTGTCCTAGCACTTTCAAACATTCCATTTTAAATATTCTAATAAGGTTTTTCCCAGGACAACCACAGATTCTTTCACGATCATCTCTGGACCTGCTGCGGTGGTCCGGCCTCTTCCCTGCCCTCATCATCACCACTCACTTATCCTCAACCGCCTCCATGTGTCTCCCCCTACTCCCCCCTTCTCCCCCTCTCCCCCAGTCCCTATCTCTATCGCTCTCTCTTTTTCCCCTTCTCTACTCTCTCTCTTTAACCCCAACTGGTCAAGGCAGACGGCCATCCTCCAGGAGTCTGGGTCTGCTCGAGGTTTCTGCCTGTTAAAGGGAAGTTTTTCCTCGCCACTGTCACCAGTCACAAGTGTTTGCTCCAGGAGGATTCTGTTGGGTTTCTGTAGAATTGACTTAGAGTCTGGTTTTGACCAACTCTATATATAAAATGTCAAGAGATAACTTTTTTGTGATCTGGCGCTATATAAATAAAATTTGATTGATTGAGTGATTTAATTGGTTTTCCCCTGTAAGTCGCTTTGGAAAAAAGCGTCTGCCAAATGCGAAAGAATAAGAATAAGAAAGAATAAGAATCTAAGCCCTGGTATTAAATCCACTGCTGCACTGCACATTATATAAAACAAAGAAGACAGTAATTCTGGAAAAAGAAGTTACTGCTCAAATTTTCATCACTGAAATTCCTCCAGATATCACCTCTATCATATTTCAGCAGTGGCAGAAGTCAAGGATGGATATCTCAAAAACTGAGCAAATAAAACCAAATTATCTGCTACCGTCTGTCAGATTCAACTGTAGGAGAGAATATATCTCTGGACGAACTGATGGCTTAAAGCAAAAGAGGTGGAACCTGCTGAAAGCTATAATGAGCTGCTGCCCTTTGACCTTACGAAAAGTCAAAAGGGTTTAACAGTACCATCAGAAGTATTGCTGTTTGGTGTTTTAACTACAGAACCCGAGGACTCTACACTGTTCAAGACGGCAGATTATGATATTTTTCACAGTTCCTTGCTATAGTCAGTGTAAACATAATCTTAGACCTAACTCCTATTGACAAAGTGGAATGAACCACCTAGGACACAATGACATTTAAAGGTTCAACATGTGAGATTCTCATGTTTGTGTGGACATGTGAAGTTTCTGTTGAACCCACTGCAGATACCAGATCAGCCTGGCCTGTCAGTCATGGGATCCTACATTTACATATTACATCTTATTGACTGTGTGTCAAGTGCACTGTGGGTAGGGAGCTGGGTTACGTACCCTCTAATGGTCTGATGACTTTAAGGTAGACGGCTGTGGCCATCTCATGACTTTTATCAAATGGATGACAAATGTGGTTAAATGCAGCTGCTAATGGGTTTTTAGCTTACCAGCCGACAGGCCATAAGCGTCATGCGGCAGTGTCGTCTGTCGTCGTCGTCTGTCGGCTGTCGTCGTCATCTGTCATCGTCATCTGTCGTCCGTTACAAAACTTTCAATCGTCTTCTCCAAAACTACAATTCCGATTGACTTCAAACTTGGTATACAGCTTCTTTATGATGATGTCAACAAAAGTTAGTGAAATTATTTGGATCCGGATCTGATTCTGAATTTGGTGCGACTTTGAAAAATTTCCCCATTATAAGAGATAGGAAGTGGATCGATGCAATAACTCAGTAAATATAAATGATATCAAGTGTAAATTTCTACAGTACAACCCTGATGGGGAGATGACCAAAACATAATGGCCACATGCAGATCAGGATCTTCTTCTGGATCCGGAAACTTACGGAAAATTTTACATGGGCTCTTAGGGGGAAAATATTTCAATCGTCTTTTTCTCCCAAACTACAGTTCTGATTGACTTCAAACTTGGTATACAGCTTCTGTATGATGATGTCAACACAAGGTATTGAAATGGTGTCGATCCGGATCTGATTCTGGATTTGGTGCGACTTTGAAAAATGTTCCCATTATAACAGATAGGAAGTGGATTGATACAATAAATCAGTAAGTATCAATGATATCGAGTTGGAACTGTAATTTTTTACAGATCTGATTGGAATATGACCAAAACATGGGCTATTTCTGTAATATAATAAATACACAGAACTAGGTGATAATAAATGGCATCTGGATACATTTCCCAAAGCTTTTAATTTGGCTGGTAAGCTACAGGGCCATTGGTCGTATTTTTGCTGTTAAAGGTGGGGTAGGAGATCCTGGAAAAACGGTTTGAGTAAGCTACATTTTGAAAATACACAATTCAAAAGTCCAAACCCCTTTCTTCAGACTTCCCCCCAAAGCCACGCCTCCAGAGTATCGGAACACGCAATGCTTGTTCCCGAGCAGCATCAATACCCCCCGGTCCATAAATCCATGCGTACCTCATTCATTGTTCTCCAACACCCCCCACTCTTATGATTCACACCCCCCCCCACACCCCCCCCACACCCACACCCACACACCCCCCCCCCCCATGGATCTGTGCGTACCTCTGAATTCAGGTATATCAGTATATTAGATTAGAAGTTGGACTTTTCACTTTGTTGTTTTGATACGTGTTCTAAGTAATCTCGAGCTAGTAAGAACAGCTGATTGCACTAAGACTGATGTCAGGCTAGCAGCCCACTAAAGTTTGCTCTGAATGCTGTAATCTGTGCATTTCACTATTATGTTTATTGGCAGAACAGCTGCAATTCATACCTAGCTGGCTAATGTTACATTCCCTAATGATTTATGTTAGTGACAAAACAGTTTGCCAGCGAACTTTCCATCCTAATATAGCCAAGCTATATTAGCTGTACAAGTGCTCCAAGCCTCTAAGAACACGTGGTTCATGCAGAGTGAGGGATGAGACAAATGGCAGTTGAGTCTGATAGACATATCACCATTTAAAATGATTGGATGGTGTTTCAGTTCTGTCCATTCCACAGATGACTAATTTCTTCAAATTTTTGATAGAACATTTAATTAATTGGTTGCAATCGGGGTGTGAAGGGGATTTTAAGCAATTTAGTAAAAAATGCACCAGGAAAACATCTCCTACCCTGCCTTGAATATTGACCTTCAGTTGTTGCCATATTTACCCTTTGCTCTGATTCCAACATTAATTACAATGACACTAACTTACTGTCGGTGATTGAGATACACTTCTGCCATTTCATCAGAGTAGCATACCTTACATTAACACAAATTAACCATGTCACTTAATGGATTTACACGACACTTAATTTTTAAAAGCGTGTGTAAACATGTATTAATCCGACATTGACAAAGATGAAAACGAAGGGAATTTTATCCATAATTTTTATATGTTTTAGTTAGTTTTGTAAGCACACAATACAGTTTCAGTTAGTTATCTTTTTTTCCTTAATTATAGTTTTTATTTATTTCAGTTAATGAATTTTTTTTTCAATTCTAGTCTTCATCATTTCATTGTGATCTGTGACAGCGTAGGTAAAAAAAACTTGAAAGAGTGCATATCACATCCTATCTTAGCCAAGGCAACATGATTTCAACAATAAATCAATTACACTCCCATACACGTACACTGGGACACATACAAGAGTCCATTGAAACCGCTTGGTAAAACTGTGGTTGTAACTTGACTACACTATGTATGTAAACATACTGACAGCAAAAACTGACATATGTTACCATGATGAAATTAATAAATAATAATACATCAGTTTTATATAACGCTTTTCTAGGTACTCAAAGACACTTTACAATAAGCAGCCAAGGGACAAACACACAACAAACAGGTAAAAACAGATACAGAGCTAATACAAAAGGGCAAACAAAGACCAAATACTCAAGCAAAAAGGTAGAAACAGATACAGAAAAGAAAACACATGAGAGAAACGTAAAAATGTAATGACAACACTAGCTATCATTAGATATGGAGGTTTATAAACCCACATGTCAAACACTTGGATACAGTGGAGCAGTCAGGTGCAAGGACCTCAGCTCCTCAGCCACTGAATGCTGGCTCCAAAAAACCTTGCGTCCCATTGACTTTTAACTAAAAATAGTAAGTCAGTCCATTTTTCTCAATGCACGATAATGGCCTCATTTGTTTTATTTAGAACATTTAATAAGTGATGGTCCATTTTTATTTTTCTCCTCCATTAATAAGATCTAAACCTTGAATTGACAGCTCACATGCCTGCCAAGTCTGAAGACTTTCAGTTAATAGAATAAAATGTCTATTTCCAGACAGGTAGCTCCACTGTAGTTGTTATTAATAGGTTACACTAACAAGACTTATGAAGTTTACTGTTTTACTAAGTCAGTAACCAAATGTTTAACATTAACTCACCCATGACCTCTCATAAATGGCTCTGAGACCTCATACTCCCATAGCTCTGCCCCTTTTGTCCATATATGGTCACTACCTAGGTTCAAAAAGCCAACATGGCAATGGCCAAATTCCGAGATAATGCTGCAACAAAACCAAACATTCAGCATTCATAACACCAAGTGCTTATGATAAAGGTTTTTCTCAACTCACTCGGTCAACCCAGGGCCTCTGACTCTAGTTATGAGTGTATCCACTTTACAAAGGCGCAGTTGGCATCAGGTGGTCAGTCACAAACATGGAGGGGGTGCGATCAGCTGCACATTCCCCACAAGACATACAAACTATAATGTCAAACAGATTAAAATATACTACAGGCCAAAAGCTACACAACCCCTAAAGCCAGGATGGAGGGATGACAACAAACTGTTAATTCTTATCAATATCACATCATGAAAGCATAAGTACATGTGACTTTAACGCTTTATCAGATACAATAAGTTGGCTATATCTTTACATTTTACATTTTCAGAGCATTTTATTTTGCTTTACATCAATTCACCCCTTATATCGCCTAGTTTTGGGGTGGCGAACCAGTTGCGCTTAAAGCAGCATATGACTTTCATCACAAATTTTATTTAAAATTTGTAAAACCCGACTGATAGCCTAATTATCACTAATCCATTAGTCTTTCCATGCTTACACACCTGAATCAGTTCCCTCACAGAGACCAACTTCGAAAATAACTCCATCATAAACACAGTCTGCTTGTTTACACAACAAACCAAAATGTCACTCGGGCCTTTTCGGAAAATTTGTTGTGAAGTGCATTGTGGGAATGGCAACCAAGCAACAGCAGTTTCTCACAGATTCAGCAAAAAAACGAGCCAGATCACTGCAACATAAAATTATACAGTCCTTTTTGGGTTGTTTTAAAAACTGAGTACAGTCAGTGGATGGAGATAAAGGTGACATTTGGGTTCAGCACTCACAAACAGACAGCGGAATTGCTGCTGCGTGGAATTCCCATTTCCACAATGCACTTTATGACAAAATTTCCGAAAAAGCCTGGGTAACGTTTCGGTTTGTTATGTAAACAAGTGGACTGTGTTTATGATGGAGTCATATTTGAAGGTGTTCACTGTGAAGGAAGTAATTCAGGTGCATAAGCACAAAAAGACTAATGGATTAGTGATAATTAGGCTTTCACTGGGGTTTTATAAATGTAAAAAAAAAAAATGTGATTAACCCTTTCATGCATACTGGTCACTACAGTGGACAGTTACTCTACAGCTGTTCTCTTGTATATTCATAGGTTTTATTGTTTTAGCTTCAAATCATCCAACACAGCACCATCCCATACACTGCAATTCAGACCATTACTGTAACTTTGCTGTTCTTGATAAACCTGATCTGCAGTAACATGTTTTAGTGTAAATAAATTGCTGATTGTTATTAGACTGTAATTTAAAAGTTTTTTCAACCAAAAAAAATGTTTTTTGCATATTTTCTCCATGAAGTGAGTAATAACTAGTATTACAGTATGTTAAAATGTTAGAAAATATCAAATTAGCTGCATGAAAAATGTTTTTATTTCATAGTTTTCCACTTTCTGTAGATGGGTTTTAAATACACGTTTTGTTTTGTTTTGTTTTGGTTTTTTTTGCTTCAAAAATTAAACACATGGTGTCCAGCTGAGTGGGCATTTTCGTAACTCCATGAAAACTAGGTTCATAAGTAAAATTCAATCACATTGTTTTTTTTTTTGTTTTTTTTTCATGCCTAAAGAGGACTAAAAACACTCAGGGAAAAAAAATCTCAACTAAGGTTCTCATAATTCATGCATGAAAGGGTTAAAGTCATACACTGCTTTAAATAGCTAAAATAAACCCAACACAAGAGCAACACAAAATTTGGATTCCTACACATCAGCAGTGATTTACAGGTTAATTTCATACCAAGTTGCTTAAACCAGTTTATCTAAGTTGTTTTTCTTACCTTAATGGGACACCAGGCAGTCTTGGTTTTCCACAGTAGTTTTTAGGCCTGTTTTGTATTCAGTTGTGGCAACTCAAAGCAACTTTTCAATATATGAGTCCATAAGAACAGAGCAATGTTTTGTCTTTACTGAAGTCTAGAAAGAACTGAGCCACAGATATATGTTGATCCAAACATTGACATTAGCTTGAGAACAGCCTGTTTCACATCTGTCAGTGTTTTGTAAATTTGCAGAAAAAATGTGTTTGCTTTGTTACACCTGATTTTTCCAGCAGTTCACCTTGTGTTCATGAGTTGCCTTTTGGTGAATTCCTTGGTCGTGTTGGCATGGACACAGGTGAAATGATGCTCCGAGGAAGTTAAGCTTGGCACAGTAGGCAGAACGGTCTCCCATTTCTCTCCACAAAGAAATTCAACTCTTCCCATGTCCTGTTTTCCTCTCCGTATACTGTTTTCGCTTGGCTTTAGCTTGTCTCCATGCAGCCATCACCATCCTGTTAGTAATAGCTTAGCTTCAGCGCACGTGCCCTTCTGCACGTTGTGATTACAATTGTGTTACCTTCATGAAGTGTGGGAGATTTCAGAATTATCACAGAAGCGTTATTATTATCCCATTAAGTATTGTATTTCTGTATCATATCCTATCCAAAGGCATTTTAACCCTTTCATACATAGTGCTCACTACAGTGGACATCTATTCTCCAGCTGTTCTCTTGTATATTCATGGGTTTTGTTGTTTTAGTTCCATATCAGCCAACAGAGTGGACTCTAATGCATCATCCCAAACACTGCCGTTCATACAATTACTGTAACTTTGCTGCTCTTGATAAACCTGATCTGCAATAACGTGTTTTAGTGTAAATCAGTTGCTAATTGTTATTAGACTGTAATTAACAGTTTTGTGGATTTTTTTTTTTTTTTTTTTTTTTTTTTTTTTTTTTTTTTTTTTTGCATATCCTCCTGAAACCCAGCAATGCATTTTGTCCTCTGTAGGGGACAAAAGTTTGACAGTTTTACTTTAAAAATGCTGTTCATTGCAAAGGATATTCCATTAAAAAAATAAATAAATAAATAAAAATAATTTTTAAAATGTATCTGAAAAAACTGTTGTATTATGCAGTTTCCAATCATAACAATTTTTTAATGTAAAAAAGCTAAAACTGTCAATTTCCTGGGTCTCAGGAGGATATTATCTCCATAAAATGAGTAATAACCAGTATTTGAGCATGATAAAATGTGAGAAAACATCAGATTAGTGGCATTAAAAATGTTTTTGTTTCATAGTTTTCACACAGTATATCACTTTCTGATGATGAGTTTTAAATACCTGTTTCTTTGCTTCAAAAATTAAACGCATGGTGTCCAGCTGTGTGGACATTCTTGTAACTCCTCGAAAAATAGATTCATAAAAAAAAAAAATTAAAAATTCAATTGCATTGTTTTTTTCATGCCTAAAGAGGGATAAAAACACTCAAGAAAAAAATATTGACTAAGGTTCTCATAATTCATACATGAAAAGGTTCATACATCTCAAAAATATTTTTAAAATTAGAAGAAGTAAAGGAAAGAGCAGCGCAAGAGGTTCACCAGTTTCACCAAACCTGCCCTATTTAGTCCATAATAACTAAATAATTTACTTTTATAAATAAATAAGTGCAATAAAACAAACAACCAAAAACAAACCTAGATACAGAAATGTCATAACTTTACCCCTCAAAACTGTAAATCTAAAAAAGATGCACAAAATCCTTTCAAACCATAAGTAAATTGACATCAGTTCCCACTAGATAGTTCATGCTGACAAAGTGATTATGTACATTCCAAAATAGGAAGTGTTGTGAACACCAGATCAGATCTGTAAGGCACCATGGTCTGGATTATAATGTTTTTTCTAGTGTTCACTTTCTGCACCCATTAGTGGAAGAACACAATGCTCCAGGACATGTTGAATGTGTGATATGTCAGTGTAACTCCTCTGGTTTTCTATGCAAAAAGAATGACTGCTCTCACTTGGTTGCAAATCTACTGGCATCTAAAGTAGATACGCAAATGGGAGCGCAGAGGTAGAATAAAAGGTTAAATACAATGGTTTAGAAAATTAAATGGATGTGTTTTGAGGAGTGCAAAACAATTTCAGCCTTATTATTTTTTCCGATCAAGATGCTGTTACGCAGTCTGAGAGTAAGTATGGAGCAGTGTCAAATATTATATCATGAATAAGCGAAAGGTTTTTTATGAAGCTATAAATCCCAGATTCTCACTATAGTGGAGTTGGCTCGACATATCACTCAACAGCAAAGATAGTGGAAGCAGTCAAGCATAACATGGATCCTCACCTGATGGTCTCCCTGTCTGTTTAGAACAGGGGTGTCAAACTCATTTTAGTTCAGGGGCCATATTCAGCTAAATTTGATCTGCAGTGGGCCGGACCAGAAAAATAATAACATAATAACCTATAAATAATGACAACTCCAAATTTTTGTCTTTGTTTTAGTGTAAAAAAAACATTAAATTATGAAAATACTTACTTATATAAACTATCAAAAAAAAAAAAAAAAAAGAAATTTAAATTTAAAAAACATAAGAAAATTTAGTGCAATTTTATCAATATTCTGCCTCAACTTCTCATTTGTCCATGTGCATTATGGTTCAGATCCACAAAGACACTAAACACTGAGGAACAGGCAGAAAAATTCTTAAAATTGTGCTTAATTTTCTTTAGACATTTCAGGTTGTTCAGATTTGTTCAGGTTATTCACATTTTAGTGTTACAGGATAGTTTGGAAATCTAAATATTTTCATAATTTAATGTTATTTTTTGCACTAAAACAAAGGAAAAAAAATAAAGTTGTTAATTTTAGATATTTTTTGCTTAATTCAAGATTATTTTACTTAATTGAAGATTTTTTTTTTTTTTTTGCTTAATTCAAGATTTTTTTTAACTTAATTGAAGATTTTTTTTTTTTTTTTTTTGCTTCAATTCAAGATATTTTGCTAAATTTGACCCTTTTTTTTTACTTAATTGAAGATTTTTTCTTTTTTTGCTTAATTGAAGATTTTTTTTTTACTTAATTGAAGATTTTCTTTGGCTTAATTCAAGATTTTTTTCCTTAATTCAAGCTTTTTTTTTTTTTTTTTGCTTAATTCAATTCAAGACTGTGGAATTTTTGCACTTGGCAAAAACACCCAAGGGGCCTAACTGGACCCTTTGGCAGGCTGCATTTGGCCCCCGGGCCACATGTTTGACACCCCTGGTTTAAAATATTGAGTTATTTTAGCTCAAACTGGTTTTGTGAGGAGACAGTTAACATGAGAAACAACTCCTGGTTTTGCAGAACAGAGAGACCTAACACACAAATAAATACATTCACACACACCACCTTGTCACAACTCTTTTTAGCTCTCAACTGAAATGAGAACATGCCCTGGGCCGCGCTGGGAGAATGGAAGCCAAAGACAGAAAGAGAGAGAGCGGGAAAAAAAGGAAAGGACAGGGAGGGAAATAAAATGAAAGAGAAAAGCCATAGGGGGGAACACAGAGTGATAAAAGGCCAAACCAGGGAAGGGAAGAGGGGGGAGAGCAGGAAGACAGGAGCGGTGGATCAGCCTGGAGGGTCAGCGGTGTGAAAGAGTTGTGGTTCATTGTAATGTCTCAACCTCTTCCAACCCCCATACCCCCCCCCATCCATCCCCTGGACGACGACGGGCCCACTCCGCCTCTCCCACCCGCACCTTCCAGCAGCTATTTAACATGGAAATTGATTTAAACAGAAGCTGAGATATCCGCAGTGGGACCTGAGGACAGGTGCCTCCAGTCAGCAGAGGAGAAGCTAATGAGAGGTGAGAGACCCGAGCAGAGCTAACAAGGAAAGCACAGAGCACAATGAGATGGGAGAGGAGAGGCAGAAATTAAAGGGAGGGAGCGCGGAATTGGGGAAGAAATTGAAGTGAAATTGGAGAGAAATGAGGGAACTGAAATTTTATAATTTCCAACTTACAACTAGTTCCCAGCCAACTGCGAGACAAGAAATAAATAAATAAATGAGTGAGAAAAGTGTGAGTGTTCGTATGTGAGTCCGTGTGTGGGTGTATAGCTGCAGTCTGTGGGTTACCAATATATTCTAGTCAGGCGAGGACTGTTCGTTCGCATTTTACCCATGAAAAAGTAAAGTTTCTGGTGGAAAATAGAGCAAAGAAAACAGATATTTTAACAGCATGCAGAGTAGAGGTTAAAATGTCCTTGTATGAGCTTATCTATGCAGGAACAAAAAAAAAAAAGAAAAACTATGGGTTCTTTCATGCCTAACTCATTTAGTCCAGACTTTCTGAATTTCTATTGTGATCCAGTCCGCTCACTGTAGTGTCAGGACCAAACATAGACTGTATATAAAGATGGACAAATCAATAACACCTCCTGTCGCTGTGTAAAAATGAAGACAAACTCGTGCCGTCACAGGAGCTCCAGAGGTCATGTAGCTTGCATGAGGTAAATTAAAGCCAGTGTGACTTGAATGCAAATGAGCCACATGAAACCTATGTAAAAACCCAGAAATCATTCTCATTGGATGTTTTTGTGTTTTTAGTTTTTTCTCATGTCCCATTAACTAACCAGCAATTTGTATGATTTATGATTTATGATTTTCCTGCTGAAAACCAATAGGAGAGCATTATCTTAGTGTAACGGATATAGTTCCAGGTCATCAAGTTGCTATGGCAACATAGTAGTTTATGAATCTGATCATTATATTTTAGATTTTTTGGGATCATTTTATTTTGCACATCATTATCTAAATATCTGACTTGTTGTAACTTAAGTTATTTTGTTAAGTCAAATAAGTATTTTGCATTAAGTTCGTCCTGGTCAAAGTTCATGTATTGTCATGTGGCCCTCAACATGGAAGCGAAGGACAATGTGGGAGAGAAGGACAGATTTGGTGGGTCCAGACAGAAAGCATTACACCCCTGTCCCATTTTCTGTTGGTTATCCAGGCGAACATGGTAATAATGACTTTTAATTTATGTCAACAGAAAACTACTGTTGTGTAAGAATGATGCTTCAGTAAAACCTTGTTTAATTTTCTTGTTTGTATTTAGTTTTCACATTATCTTCTGTGAGGAATAAAGTTGTTGTGGACATCAGTACGAAGCACGGGCACATTCAACATTCAATAAGCAGCAGTTATGCTTAGCTTTCACTTTTATTTCATCCATCTTCAAATCAGTGGCGGCTGCTTGTCCTTCAGACAGGGGAAGCTCATTGTCGGCTTACATCAAAAAAAAAATTGTCAGGTTATTTAAACATAAATTCGGCCCTATGTTCCTTTTTAAGAAACTGGTCAGTGACCTTTTCGTACCAAGTAGGCGTCTTTTCCAGGGACTGGACCAGTGTCCTCTCAATGTCCAGCAGAGCTAGGCTGCTTAGATTGCCTTGGCCTATTGTGTTGTGGGTGTAAGACTTCAGCCTTTATAAACAAGAGAAGCTCCTTTCACTCCGACCTAGCCGACAGTATGATTGATTTAACTATCTACAAAATGATATTAAACTCGAACAAGAAATGATTAAATTATGTAACTGAAACAAGAAAACGCTGAAATTATGTTAAATTGAAACAAGGAAGTACAATGAGTGTGTTTTATTTACAGTGCAAGAAATGAACGAGTAATTTCATAGTGGTTTCTCTCTTGATTTCACAGCAGAATGCGCGACGGTTTTAAACTGAACTCTGTCAAGTGAAGGAGTAGATCTCAAAATAGCTGTCAATCAAACGGGATTCAGCCTTTCGACCGATCCTCCAATCAGCACGTGGGATTCTGGGGTCCAGCCCAGCCGAGCTCTGCCCACAGCTCCATTCACCCCCAAGAGACGCCCGGCGTCCGGGGGCTGGACAACATCGTGGCATTTATCCAATTACCGTCCAGTTTTGAGGCAATGAAAAAAACTGTTCCACTCAGTCCCATTGAAGTTCATAGACGCCCAGCATCGACGGGCAAATGCACTGAGCAGAGATCGAATGAGAAAACAGCGCAACGGGAATGGATGAGAAGTGAACAACATCGAGTCCGTTGGTTTGTGATAAAGCTGATTCTGAACAAACTCATCTTTGAGATGAACGTGTTCTAACACATTTGTGGTCAATGAAATGTCAACACGACCGTACATACTTAACCATTTAATTTTCGTAATTTTAGGGGAAGCCGGGCTTCCCTTACAGTCTATGAGAAATCGCCACTGCTTCAAATACTGTATTTCCTCAAAAAAACAGGAGTCAGTTATAAGCCTGGTCTGTAATAATTAAACTGGGGTGAGCTGACGTGATCAAATAAAAGCTGAAAGAGGCCAAATAAACAGTATCTGCTAAGAAGAACATAGTCAACTTGAAAAACAACATAAAAATGTATACATTAGGTGCAGATATCTCAATTCATTCTTCAGATAATGCAACTACATTGTTGAATGGACAGACACACAGACAGACAGACAGACAGACAGACAGACAGACAGACAGACCTCTCTGGCCAGAGGTGGCCGAGGGCTAAAAACCATTTCATTGGGTACAGGTCAGTTTTTGGACTTCTCTGTAAAATACATCCCCTTGAGGATGACAAACTCCCTTGAACATCCCATTTGAAGTCATAGCAGTCCTAACTTGGCACAGGAAGCAGAGTTTATACAGAATAAACCTACATCCAAAAGTAGCCTCCTAGCATTAGAATGTATGTCATATAAAATTGATGAATTCTCTAAAAAAAAAGCCATGCAGTTCCAAGAAATATCCCTCCAGTGTAAAAAAAAAAAAAAAAAAAAAAACCCAGTACATCAGAGATTCATTGACTTTACCTACAGCTCTGGTTTGGGATCAATTACAACTCTTTGAGGTTTTAGGGCTCATTAAGTATTAATTTTAACACCCAAGTGACTAAACCTGTTCACCTAGCGTATTTACTATTCTATTAAGAGTGATTTACTTCATTATCAGCTGATACCTTCCAGCTGTGATAAACAGTTAACAAGTGCAGTTAATGTTGATTCCATTGAAGTATCAACAAGTGAAGCAGAAAGCTGATCTGCTACGTAAGTGTTATGTCTTATCACTATGGGTGAATATAAATGCACTGGAGAGGAACTGATACATAATGCATATTAAAATGAAGATACTAAATGAATAAACACAGAATCAGCAGTACTATCAGTCAGTAGTGAGCATATGGAGAAATTAATTATATTTATTAATCATGTTTTAATCTATTCTTGTATTTTATTCTTTTATTTAGTCTTTATCTATTCCTCTGTATTTTTATTTATTTATTTATTCATTTATTTAGTTTTTATTTTATTTTTACAGTTGTTCTATGTCTTAATCTATTCTTGTATTTTACTATTTTACTGTTTTTTATTTATTTTTCTGTACAGCACTTTGGTCTGCTGTGGTTGTTTTAAAGTCCTTTACAAATAAAGTTGGACTGGATTGAATTAAGAAGTTATCAATGTCCACATTTAGTGTTCAAGCACAGCCATATAAGCCAAAATAAAATAAAATAAAATAAAATAAAAAACATCAGATGAAAGGACAATGTAGAAGCCAATAATATAATCACAACCAATAATGTAATAACGGTCAATGACGTGATAAATTTGCCATTTTTAAAATGTAATAGGCCAATAACACAATATCTGGCCAATAATGTAATAAAAGTCCTGAACCGATAATGTAATAGCTTTTGGCTATATTTGGTTATAACTTATTACGTTATTGGCTCAGTTTTTACATTTGCAAAGATTTTTTTTTTTTTTTTTACCAGGTCATTAACATAATGACCAGCCAATAAGTTACAACATTATTGGACAAAAGTTATTACATTATCGGTTCAGGACTTTTATTACGTTACTGGCTTATTACATTTTAAAAATGGCAAATGTATTACGTTGTTGGCAGTTATTACATTATCGGCTGTTATTACATTATTGGCTTCTACAGACAAACAGCCGCACTATCTTCAACCCTGACAATATGAAGAATAAAAGGTGCCTGATAAATAAAAGGGTTCCTACTGAATCTACCAGCAATAAAGATGATTGACAACAAGCCGACCACTGCCTACTGTACGCAGAAATAGAAGTACTGGAGTTAAATTACTCCTCGTATTGTAAGAAACTACCCCTTTTGTGTGTGTTTTTGTAATTAAAAATACAAAAGTCTCCAAGTCCATGCCAGGAATTGACATTATGTCCAATGTCAAGACTGCAAATCAGGGGCTCATTCCAGGCTGGGCCAAGATAAACTGCAACAAAAGACAAAAGGGGTAGAAGACTGATATTGTCCTGTAACTCAGACTTAAGTGAATGTGGATTCCAAACATGTCCTTGGCCACAGTTAAGAGATGAATTCAGCTTCAAGCTCAGAAAAGCTACACCTTCATTATATAGTGTCAACGGTTGTTTGGCCCTAGTCTTTACAGTGAGATCTACCACCAGTTATTTATCTGTGTTAGTTGTATTTGACATTCTGAAACTCCCTTCTCTACTTATCCCTGATGTGCATTAGTGAGTAAATAATGTAGTTGTGTAAGTTGTGGGTTTTGATCCTGGAGAGTTTCCAGATGTGATATTTGTGTCATGACATGAGGAAGAGGCAGTATAGTAGGACAGTGGTTAGAACTAGGTGGTTAGCAAGAAGGTCCTGGGTTCAATTCCAGCACCATTTCTGCATGTTCTCCTTGTGTCGGTTTCCTCCATGTACTCCGGCTTCCTTCCGCCATCCAAAACATGCACAAATGGGTTAACTGGTCAATCTAAACGGCCTGTAGGTGTGAATGTGGGAGTGAATAGACGTTCATTTGTGTAGTCCTGTCCTGTAATGAGCTGGCGACACATCCAGGTCATACCTTTACTCATAGGTAACTAGGTAACACTCCAGCACCCCCGCGACGAAGCAGATCAGAAAATGCACGGATGGATGAATCTGAAGAAATTTGAGAAACCCAGCTTTGATGAAAACATAATTTGCTTTATTATATTTAGTTTCTGTAATGAGATCACCTCAAATTGAACATACTAAACATATGAAGACATCTTCCACATAAAGACCACAGTCTCAAAATACAGTTGTTGGAGCAAGATCCTACATCACTGATCATGTAAGTCTAAAACCTGGGTCAGCAACCTTTGCAATCTAAAGAGCCATTTTAGGACGTAAAAGAAAAATAAAACTGTCTGGAGCCAAAAGATACCCATTTACCTTTTCTCAAACTGGTCATGTGGAGAATTAATCAAAGTTTCAGTGCATTTACATAACTACAAAGAAATGACAAAAGTAAAAAAAAAAAGACAGTGAAATTTGTCATTGTTTTTGTTTTGATACAAAAATCACCTAATAAGTGAAGGCTGTCTTTGAAATGGAGAATACAGATGAATACCTTCAGTGTTATAAAATTAAAAAGTAATATTAAACTTTTGCTACGACTGCTCTTTTTTCTATTCATTTGGAATAGAGTCTACATTTTTACAACTACATAACATCAGAATTACTTTATTGCTATGACAAAATGTGTATATATGGTTTTTGATAAAGCTGCACTGGAAAAGGGTCCAAGAGCCATATGTGGCCCTGGAGCCACAGGTTTCCTACCCCTGGTCTAAAATGTTTGCACTGAACACATGCTGTAGCTGTACATCTGTTGTATAATTGTAGAAAACGTATATTGGAAGTAGCCAATCAACTAATACATGTTAATCAATCATCTTTTCTGTTTGTTTTGTAACTATCAGATCTTTTAACTTACCTGTTACTTTAAGTTAAGACTCATATCACTCGATCTCTTCAAACACATCTCCATTCGCCAATCAGCAGTGCTACCAGGCTGGAGACAAGCACAAGTAACTGCATCATTTTGATGGACATCAGATGTGACAAAATAGCGAGAGAATGATGTTACAGGCTGGAACAGTTGCTCTAGCAACATTTGTTGTTGCCCACTCTGTACCTGAACTGTCTGTCCTTTAAGGCAGAGGCTGCCTTCCACCGACTCAGTGATTTCTACTTGCCACCAGGGAAGAAAGAATTCAACATGTGAGGACGCTGGCTCATGCACACACAGACACGCCTCTGAATATCAATGGGATCAGTGAAAGGTCTGGCTGTCGTAAGGTTTCAGATTGTAAACTACACTAAAAGACGTCTGTGTTGCTCTTTAAATGTGATCTCACAATTTGATAAATGTTATTTAGGAAACACGACAGGTATGACATTTCTAGCAATATCCTCCCACGCTCTGATGTAAAGGCACTCCTCATTCTCACTTGCCTTCCTTCCATCTCTCCTCTGCCGAAACAGACACACACTGTTCTCTGCTCTCAATGTGTTTCATTAATAAACAACCCAAGATGTGCTTCCAGTCTCTTTCTTGCATGCATACACACACGTACACTGAGGCTTCTTGCTTTAAAGTATCCCACATTGCACCGCAGCGTCTAGTAGGCTAAGTCTTCCATGGCAACCATTTCAAAAGTAAGATTCATCCACTTTATATAGCTGGCCTAGTTTGTCTACTCCAGCCCCCGCTGAGCACTGCCATCCATGATGACGGCTGGGCCCTGTGCAGACTACAGCGCACAGGGAAGGGGGGGTGGGGGGGCTATTGAGGGCTCACGTAGGACAAAATCCCTATGCAAACATCAACATTAAGTCTTGAAAGTTCTGTGTTCTACTTAATAAAGCTTTGAAAAGACCTAAATAGAGAGGACTATTATTATTATGCCACATCTAAAAGTGAATACATATGAAGGTGTTCTAAAAGAACTGGGTCTGTCATATTAACTGGGCTTTCAAACCACCCAGAACACCATTTTCAGTTATCAAGGTGAACAAATGATCCATTAAATGCAAAGCACGGCTAATGCTCGCTGTATGGTGTACTCCAGATAATAATGTACGATATGTAGAGACATCTTTCAGTATTGTACCCACATTTGACGATACAGGGATACATTGTCAAAACCTTCGTCCTTTAATTTCCCTGGGCAGTAATTCATTCACTTGTGTTTTCCCATTGTTAAAAGTGGCTACAGAGGTGACTGGCACACAGTAAGTGACTAATGGCTTGTTGAGACATAAGGAGATAAGTGCTCTTGAGACAGAAGAAAGGAAAAAAATATCTCTTCACTTATTAATCCTAATAGCAGACTTAAATGCTTTTGTGTTTAACAAATTAAAACACCAACTGAGATAATTAAATGTGCACTACTGCATTTTTTTAATTGGACTGTGTTTGACAAGCTTGTACTACAGGTGATAGAGGTCGGAACCACAGATTGTATATAAAATGTGGATGAAGCCTATGTGATATCACCCACTGGTTTATTCTGCACTCCCATATTGAAGCCTCAAATCTGACTGTGTGGATGTTTTATGATAGGAGCCCATATTTGTACAACTGGAGCTAAATTAGAACATAGGGGTGAAAGTCGCCAAAATCATCATGCAATATTGTTGAGCACCACTAATGCTGCGTTTTTGCCATGTGGAACCGACTCGACTCAGGTACCTGGTACTATTCCTGGAGATTGTTTGAATACAGGATACTACCAACTTTAGAGTACCTGGACGTCATAGCACGTAACCTCCATGGCGTCTGCTCAGAGAGTTGCAAATAAACTTGCTCGTTGCGTGCTATCCCGTCAAGCTGAGGATGAATTTTTTCATTGGCCACCAAGAACAGAAATGTCTGAACCTCCTCTACCGACCATGATGTAGTTTTGTAGGCTGTCATCATGGATTAACCTGCCGGTACATTTACTGTCAACTTCCGAATCTGTTTTATTTTTTAAAAATGCCAGGTCGCACATTGATGATGCAATGATGCAGGGACAACTCTCTGACCAATCAGTGATCTGCAGTGTTTACATGTCACATTTTAATATCTCTTCCCCCATTTTGGAACCTAGACCAAGCAGATACCAAAAAACTAGTACCAGGTACCAGATTCCAGGTGCTTTTCTGTAATGGAAATGCAAAAAGGCCCAGTCGAGCCAGTACCATGTAGTGGTAACGCGGCATAAGTAATTTCAGCTACTATTTGACATATGTTAACAGTGTCTGAATGGCAATGTCAACTTAGCATAATGTATAGGCACATTAGGTTGAATTAGCTGGTTCATATAAACCATTCTTTTTATAAAGTCTGAGGAGAGTCTGAAGTAGATACTTAGTTAACACATTAATGTTAGCCACCACCAAAATCTATTTTTTCTCATCTGGTATTGGGACAAGTATTGCAATTTTACTCGTTAACTTCATCTTCATCTCTGCTCTTTACTATCACATGTAAATAGAATGACAACTAGATGTGTTTTACGGACTCAGGCACACAATGTTGTAGCATAAAAAATACAGCAGAACGAACTTAAGTGAACCTGCTATGACATTAGCATGGACCTAACACTGGCATGTAGCTGTGGTAAATAAGTCATGCTAACGTATTGGGTAGAGCTGTCCGTTGGGCAAAAAGTTAGGTCCCCCCATACAATAGAAATAAAGAAATTAACCGTGGAGACCAACACTGTTGTTGTACCAGGATGTAAACATGTTTAGTTCTGCTGCTGTTTTTACATGTCATCATCAAATGGAGGTGAACTCAAGAAACTGGGGCCTAAACAACAGCTCCTTTGAGGACAGTGCCCTGATTCTTTTCAACCAAATGTCAGATCTGCACTTTGAGTATTGTAGAAATACCACTGGGTTGAACAGATGCATTTCAGCATGTTGTTTTTGAAACATACACCCTAATTTCCATTGTACAACTGGATCCTTGGATAAAGCCATCTTTTTTTTCATTCATCATTTTCACATGCTGCAAAATTTATCAAATCATCCAGATCATTATTAGACCAACCCTCACAAAAGTAATCCAATAGGTATTTTAGTACCCCACCTCCCAAAGGGGAAGCAAGGGTTATTGTTTTTGGTTAGGTTTGTTTGTTTGTTTCTTAATTTGTTAACCCTCTATCAGCAAAACTATAGGTTGAATTCATACCAAATTGGGTTTATAGATTACCAGTGACCCAGAATAGATTGGATTACATTTTGGGAAAAGTAGGTCAACGTTTAAATTTTTTATGAATTTTTTAAATCTTTTTTTTTCCCCATTTACTTATAATAACCAAAATTTGACATGTCTGTAGCAGCAAAACTATTGGTTGAATTCATATCAAATTGGGTTTATAGATTTTCAGTGACCTGGAATAGATGTGGTTACATTTTGGAAAAAAAACATAGGTCAACGTTCAAATTTTTTATTAATTTTTAAAATGTTTTTTCTTCTCCCATTTACTTATAATGAGCAAAATTTCAAATGTCTATGAAACATTAATTTTGGTTCAATTTACTCCAAACTTGGCACATATTTAGTGGCAATTGATATGCTGACATCAGCACATACATAGACATAATGACATCAGCTGGATCGATACCAAAATAAGCCACAATAGGTGCGAGGGGCGGGGTTTGTTGTACCTGGTACCACTTGTTTTTCATACTGTTCAGTCATCACAGCCAATCAAAACTGGTAGAGAAAGTCAGCCAACAGAAAATGAGGCCAAAGAGATAATGTTTTCTTGTATCAAAAATACCGGAGAAGAATACATTTAACTGCAAGAAGGAAACCTGTATTTTCCCTCATACTATTTGATATGTAGGTCTTGTAAAAGTGATTGTTATGTCTGGTGATATCTTGAGAGATCCCAACAGTGAGCCATGACAACCAGGTCGACCAGATTTATGCAGTGTCCTCCTTGGGGAACGGCCTTTCAGGCTTTTCTTTACTGTAGGTGGAGATATTTCTGGACCAGTTACATCCAGTCCTACCGTTTCAGATATTGTTGAGGGTTTGGAACCATTCACACCAAAATCCTATCCCTTCAGGGAATCAGTACACATTTCCTTCCTGAGCAGTTTGATGACTGTGGGATTTCTTTCTATGTCCTCAGGATGCCAAGAGAAAGGACACTGCGTCTGAAGGAAGGAAAATACAGCAAACAAATCTGTACAAAGACATAGTGAGGTCCATGAGTGTAATCTGATCATCTGAGAATGAGACAGGAGGAAAACTGCAATTAAAATTTGCCCTGAAATTTTGCATCATCAAAATAAAGGGGCAGGACTATTTGAATTAACAAAGGAATAATAGTCCAGACAAGATAGGGAAGTGATGTTCACTTCTTCATAAAAGCAGGAAATACTTTCAGAGTTGGAGTTTTGAACATTTTCAGACAAGGAACAAAGGAAAAAATTATTCCAAACATGATAAACAGAATTTTTTTTCTCTTATCTTTATTTTTTTGATGGTCAGGAATCGCACTGATATAATTTTCATCATCGTGTTACTGCAGTTAGCTGATGTTTTTATGTTCAAAACTGATAACAAATGTGTTTCTGATTTTATTTTTACATTTTTTTTTAGATGCTACAGACATTTATGAGGCTTTTCTGTTGGTCTTTCATTAGGTTTAAAGTCTAAAATATCAGGAAAAGCTTGACAGAGCATCTTAAAAGTTTGGTTGGTACAGACATTCACTTTGACACAAGAAAGAACTGAGTAGATGCTGGTGGAAAAAGGTCAAATTCAGAGTATCTGGTGCTTAACTCTTCTTCTGAATGTGATACCTCAGGAGTGCCTTGAGGGAACTTCTTTAAACCAGCCCAGGTGGTTAGTTTTTAGCCTGTTTGTCATTTCTGGGAAACAAAATACTTGGTTAGGTTTAAGCAACCAAAGCTGCTTAGTCAGGATTAGGCACTAAAATTACTTTAAGTGTTTAAGAATAATGTACGTGGTTAGATTTAAGGGAAAAATAATGGTTTGGATGAAAATAGACCTTTTTACAACTGAATAATGTAAGTCTTTCTGGCAGAAAGCCCTAAAGGTAATTGCCCACAGGTGATGGCTCCATTTCTGAAAATGTTCAGTGTACCTCATACTATGTTTTTCTGAAAATTGAACATTAAATTTGACACATATCACCCGGTCTGGATTAAAATAAAATGTTCAGAAATGTGAAAAAGTGGTTTAAATATATTTATGCGGTGTGTGTGTGTGTGTGTGTGTGTGTGTGTGTGTGTGTGTGTGTGTGTGTGTGTGTGTGTGTGTGTGTGTGTGTGTGTATGTGTGTGTGCACATGTGTGACCTTCTGTGTGTATGTGACTGGACAGAGCTGTGATTGTAGCGGCCATTGCTCCATTTCTGAACCTTCAATCAATTCAACTGGAAGATCAGGGACAGCTAATCTCACCTAGAATATTGCCTCTCCTTATGAAACATCAGCTGATGTGTATCTGTGGGAGGCTGATTGTCACTGTCTTCACAGGCACCAACCAGCTCGCAATGTTCCTCTGATGTGCGAATCTGTCAGGATCAAAAGATGCAATCCAGCTGTCCACCATATCTGCCCACAGTATCTCCACCTATTAACACTCACAGCATTTTAACACATCCTACTCCACACCCATGTACCCCCCCCACTCCCATTCCTCTTCATCATCAACCTCAGAAAAAAACAAGAAGAAAGAGCAGCTTTGTCTCCACCTTCTTCCTTTTATTCTCTCACAAAGATTTTATGTGCAAGAGCTGAGAAGTAAAAAAAAAAATACAAATACTTTGTTGCTGCTCTTTAACTCATAAAGACCCAGTGCCACTTTTGTAATATTATTTCTCTATTTTTAACTTTTCTTAAGGGGTTTATGACTATTTATTACGACATTATCCTCTGTATTTTGAGGTTTTTTCGGGTATGTTCCTATATTTCATTTACCGATCATGTGAATATTCATAAAAGCTCTGATTAAAGTTGGCAGTTATTATTTCAAAAACAGAGAAAACTGAAGACAAACTTTTTCAGTAAAATATATCATCAACTGAACATAAACCAAGTGTCTCCATCCACTGTCATTGATCCAACTCCATGGGTTTTACTGGTGAATCAATGCTGTAGAACACAGGTGTCAAACATGCGGCCCGGGGGCCAAAACCAGCCCTCCAGAGGTTCCAATGTGGCCAGTGCCGCAAAAATGACACTGAAGATATTAACAGTTCAGGGTGTTAAGCTGATTTTAGTTCAGCGGCCCCAATTAAGCCCAATGTAATCTCAAGTAAAAGAATAAAATAAACAATAAAATGTAAACCTGAAAATGAAGTACAATTTAAACAATATTTTAGCAATTGTTTTGCGCATTTTTAGATCAGATCTGTAAGTGGTTAATAATAATCTGACACATGATATTGTAGAAATCATTCCTTTTTAAGGTCCAAATTCCAAACTTGAAAATGTTAACATTATGCCTGTTACCAAATATTTGTGCAACATTGTATGTAATGCACATGTACAAATGATACGTTGAGGCATAATATTGTTAAAATTACACTAATTTTTCTTTAGAAATTTCAGTTTTTCTGGTTATTCACATCTTTTTTGTGAAAGGGCAGTTCATAAACGTAAATATTTTCATAATTGTGTGTTTTTTACTGCACTAAAAGAAAAAAACTTGGAGTTGTCTTTTTTTTTATAGGTTATTATACTGTTATTTTAATGGTTTGGCCCGCTTGAGATCAAACTGGGCTGAATGTGGCCCCTGAACTAAAATGAGTTTGATAGCCCTGCTGTAGAAGATGACTGTTTCCACGGTAACTATGGAGCCTCTGAACATCCAAATGGGTCATATCTGATGACCATGAAAAGATGACAAACTGCATTTTACACCAATTATTTACATGTATTGATAGAATCTATGGATCAACAGGTATTAAACAGTTTAAATCAGTAGATGGTTTGGATCTTTATGGGTTAATAGAGGTATCTAATTTTCATCAGCATTTTTCATTTGACTCACTTCTCTACACTCATGGGTACTTTTCCCACTTCTGGGTGTGTGAACACACTCAGTGACCACATGGAGGTGTGCAGAAACACCAGACTGTGCTGAAGGCTGAAGGAAACATCACAGATGACTGATACACAGCTTCCTCAAATTCAAGTCTGCTTTTATTGATCATTGCACAGCAACATTTACTTTCTTCTCCACCTTCATGCTCTTGACACTTCATCGATTCAAACAAAGGAGATGGCTTCTACACCATCACTTATCTTTCATTAGATTACAGGAGACACAGAAATCATTATTTTAGACATAATAGCGCATAAAGACTGAAAAATGATCTGTTTTGGATATGGCCCGTTGACATTTCATCTCAAATGATGGTTTCTATCCTAATATCTAATGCTCTATCCTCTGAGCTGCTAGCTTTTTCAATAAGCTAAATGGAGCCTCTGACTTGGCTTAATGCTGCCTCTGACCAGTGGATCGGGAAAGAGAAATTTGTTTTTAATACAGGAAAGTACAGTTTTGACCTCTAAATGTAACTCAGCACCACAGGCAGCTGTAATATCATCAGTGATAATGGCAGAAAATGGCGTGGAAGGGAATCAAATCAACAGAGACATGATGGATAGATGGATAGATGGGAGTGGGGGAGGGGTGGTGGTGATGTCTGTCTTCACCCTCTGTCCCTTCTCGCATACATCTCTTTCTCTCCACCGTTCGCTCTCGCTGAATTATCATACTTGGATGCTGAGCGTGGAGAACGGGCCAGCGTCGGTTATGAAAGTGTTGCACATTTGCAGTGAGGGGAAACATGCGAGGACATGCAAATAGAGCCGGCGCATTAGCATCCGATATCCTCGGGGCTACACACGTGGAGCTGAGAAGCGGCAGCATGCATGTACGAGATACCGATCCGCACAATCTAAGCACCTTTAGGAAGCCGAAGAGTCAAATTTCACACAGCAATAAGGCATGGCTACTAAAAAGCACGGCTCGAGAATGTTAATGAAAGACCTGAAATGCAGATGTCACAAGAAAAAAAGAAAGAAAAAAAAACACAGCTTGCTTGACAGAAACAGTTTGTCTAATTCAAGGGTTAATAGAAATTAAAAACAATTTCACAGCCTACTATAACAGGAGTGCTCATTTTATGGTGAATTAGTCTGTAACAATTACATTTGTTGGAAGTGGGGGTGTTTCAACGGAAACTGTACAGCAGTCTGCAATCAGCGCAGGCTTCAAGTGGGTGTCTGCAGCGTGAGGAAAATAATTACACAAGGATAAAGCGTAGTAATTCAATATTGACATAAAAGTAGAAATTGTGGAAAACAGTCCGCTGCTAAATGAGTGGAAGTCCCGCTGTCGGTGCTCGGGTTCTTCTGGATCCCTACAGGCTTTTAAAGCTGACCAGCTGCAGTCTCCTGTCCTGCTCCAGTGGGAGTGGGAGCCAGCTCGTCTCCCGGGGCTGAAGTCAGCTGGCTCCTGTGGGGGTTACTTGGCAGCCAGCCCACCTTTTAGCTTTCACACCACCTCCACACTTCCTCTCTCTCTCTCTCTCTCTCTCTGTGCCTGGAAGAAGAGCACTGGCACTCCTTTTCACCCCCAGAGCTTTTGGTCTGACCACCTCCCTTTGTGCTGAGCTGCTCCCGTGCACGGCTTCGCTCTGCAGAAGGACAGAACCCACAGGGGACACGACATCAGGACCGGTCCACATGTAAACACACAATCCTTCAGTCACACACAAACCCGGTCACTGCACAGACTTAATGACAGAGTTTTTGGCAAAGAAAAAAAAACAAAAAAAAAAACAGAGAAGCCACTGCTTAATTTAATTTTTAAGCAGTGGCTGTGACAATTATCTTGCCAAGCATCACAGATTTTCAACAGTAGCTAAGCAACATTTTGGTAAGCGAGACATAATTACTGGCAAGATGGATGAGTTTTAGAGCGGTGCATTAACATTTCAATCTAGCTCTGTGGTCACGCAGGTGCCAGTTTTTTTGAAGTATTTACAACAAATATCTAAATATGGCAGCTGAGAAGAACCAAGATCTACACATGCAGCAGTAGAGTTATGATACTTAGAAATATGTTAAAGTTGGTAAAATATGTTGAATATAATATAATACTTTGGGTGACACGATGGTACAGTGGTTAGCAATGTCACCTCACAGCAAGAAGGTCCTGAATCCAACAACAAGAACCTTTTTTCTTTTTTTTTTTTTGGGTGTGATAACATTTATGCAACAGCAAGTAAGAAATTCACAGAAAGGACTAGACAAGTTATGTTTACAATACTGTGTCAAGTCGATCAACAAAAACTAAAAGGTTAGACGCTAAATGACATAATACAGTCACGGAAAAAATTATTAGACCACCCCTTGTTTTCTTCAATTTCTTGTTCATTTTAATGCCTGGTACAACTAAAGGTACATTTGTTTGGACAAATATAATGATAACAACAAAAATAGCTCATAACAGTTTAATTTCAGAGCTGATATCTATCCATTTTCCATGTTTTTTTGTTAATAACCAAAATCACTTCAGTTCTTACATCAATATCTATGGCATTGTACTGACAAAAACAGTGCTTTTAGGCATTCCATGTTTTCTTTTCTGTCTGTTTTAGTCACATGATACACACAGGAGTTAGTACTTGATTGCATAACCATTATTTTTGATGACTCTTGATGGTCTAATCATTTTTCCATGACTGTGTATATTTAATAAATGTGTCCACATTTCAGCAATGAATACAACAGGAGCAGAGGTATTGGGACATAACATATTTTAACATTGTCTATCACTAAAATGAGCTACTTTTACAGAGAAAGCTCAAATAATTTGACCAATTTCTTTCATCTTTTTCAGATATAATGCGACCTGAAATGTCACATTACTTATTTATTGGAGAAAATGGTGTTGTGATTTCACCTGCCGTGTTTTGGCCTCTCTCGGCCATACTTCATTGCAAAACCATTGTTTTTGATGACTTTTGATGGTCTAATAATTTTTCCGCAACTGTATCATTTAGCATACAGTTGTTAGCAAACAAAGACAGTTGAACATCTTTATTCTTAAGTCATTCACACTAACTGTTGGTTAAGTAGTTGTGTATCATTTGTGACTGAATAAAAATTGTTCAGTACATACAAGAAACACCACTAAGACTGCTTTCAGACATGCTTTTCTGTGTGCAAATGCTATGCTAGCTAAAGTACCAGGAACCTTTGTGTGTGGAGTTTGCAGCCTTCCTCCCACCATCCAAAGACATGCACCAGTAAGTTAATGGGTTCATCTAAATTGCCCATAGGTGTGAATGTGAGAGTGATTGGTGGTTCGTCTCTATATGTCCAGGTCGTTATTGAAAATGAGAATCAGCTCTCAACTAACTAACCTGGTTAAATAAAGGTTAAATAAATAAAATAATTACACCCAGACCACAACTGTTCAACTGCTCTTACAGTTTACAATGACAACCACTTACACAAAGTGGACATTTTTCAGCCTGAGTTTATTGGAGCTCAGTGTTGTATTTGACACAGACAAAATATTAATAGACGCACTGGAAATATTCTGGGGTTGGTGCTAAATTAGTGTGAGTCCTATTTAAAGGATGCAGACAGTCGGTACGAATCTACACATCTAAGAGCACAAAGATCTGTCAAACTTCTACTAACTAGAGTTCCTGCTCCTACCAGCGCTGCTTTTTCCTTCTATTTTTAGACTAATAAAGCAAATTGACACTCTTGCAAATGCTGAATGTTATCGTCCGTTCATCTTGCACATGTACGCGGCAGATATTTAATAAAGAAAAGTACTCTAGAAACAGGTTTAGTCTTGAATTTATATGTGCAGAAAAAAACATATTAAACTCATGAATCATCCACATATTAGGAAAAAAAGGAAGCATTTATTTTGTAAATCTGGAATACCATGAAATATTAAGCATGCAAATATATGCATCTAATGTAATTGTGGAAAAAACTGATTGTGACAATATTTTTTTCAATTAAACAAAGAAAAAACTAATAATTTTAACATACTGGGAAATACAATTAAAAGTCAGCGCCCAGCTTCTTCTTGTACAGTTCTGTAATAATTTTGATTCATGTTATTAAAAAGGTTTTTATGTATTTTTGACAAATTATATTTGCACATGGATGATATTTGTACCAGAGTGCAAATCTTCTGCTTGAAAGGCTTTCACACAAGATATTGTCAAAGTACACTTTAACCCAAACCACGATCTTTTCCTACACCTAATCAAATTATTTTGGTGCCTAAACTTGACAGGAAAGATGTATCTTGGGGTATTTTGGGGTCTTGCAGGTGACCATTCATCCACCATGACCTCCTCACTATGCATGCATGCTACTAAAATACCCATAATATCATGCGTTTCATGCATGCAGTTTTGAGTTTCACTAACTGAAAAGCTGCCATATAGATATCCACACCTGGATGCAAACTGGCACTCCATTCTTTTAGTTTCAGTTGCTTTAATTTCTTTCAGAAGCGTCTTAAATTTCCTTAGTGTATCAAACATTTTCTACAAATCAGCTTGCCTTCCTGTAAGTTTTTATCCAGTGTGAAAACCCAAGAGCTTGTAACCAGCTTCCTGCTCCATATCCGCCACAAAAAGGGCATAAAAATTGTCGCGAGTCACGTTGAACACATTCTTGAACAAGTGAGTGACCTTTCTGTCAGAACACATCTCAAAAACATCATTAAATGGCTTCTGTTACACACTCACCCAACTCCCATCCCCCCACCCTCCACTCGCTATAACGCCAATAACAGTATTGCGTTTCTAAAAGTCTGACCAGGTTTCATTTAACTTTTCCCTTCCTTTGAGGTATGGACAGGACATCACGGAAAAGAAATCCCTCTGACACCTCTCTTCCTGCCGGTTCCATTTCAGGAATCTCCAGCCGTCCCCTTCACTCCTCTTTTGCTTCTGTCAGAACCCCCTGAGCTATGGATCCTTATTAGTCACTGTGTCTCTGAGACCGCACTGACACCGGCGTCACGTTCTCCCTGGACTTGCTGAAGGCTAATGCAGGCGCTGTCAAAAGCAGGGTGGCTACAGGAACTGGGCAATCATCAGAATCAACCAACCTTTGAAATACTGTGAATATCATGAACGTGCTGCTGCTGCATAATGTTACAACGGCTGATATACCCACGGGCATCTACAGAAAAGTTTCTTGTACAATACTGTTTGGGGGAAAATGGAAAGTTAAAGAAGCGTATGAGTGGTTCTGAGTGTTTCGGACCATTACCTACAAATTGTGAATACGTTACATTACCGCTCAAGATGACTAATCCATCTCAGGTGCTAATTTATCAGCTTTTTTTTTTTTTTTAGTTATTCCTCCAAGCAATGTACTAAAAATACTCTTAAGTGGTGAATTATCTTAGCCTTCATGAGCTGTTATTGGATGAATGACTCAAACAGCCAATTTGTTAAACAGATGCAGTAAATTTGCATTATGAAGGCTTCATCCTGAAGCCAGACTTTGAAATCTCAGGTGTCTGAACGTCCCTGAATGCACCGACAAGAAAAGCTTCCAAAGTGAGCTGTGGATGCTGTAAAAGCACTGGAGCCTTGATGAGGGAAAAAAGCAGGTGGTTTGTTCTCTGTGATGGATTACAAATTTAAGTTTCATGTCTACGCAAGTTGGTTTTCATATTGTGTGAACATGAAAAGACATTAATAGGTACCCATAAGGTGGAAAAGTCAAACTTAAAGGAGTGATGTTTTGCTTTTTTTAAATGGAATTATGCATTTTAACCCTTTCATGCATAGTGGTCACTACAGTGGACAGCTATTCTACAGCTGTTCTATTGTATATTTATGGATTTTGTTGTTTTAGTTTCATATCAGCCAACACATTGGACACTTTTGCATCATCCCATACACTGACATTGATAACACTATTGTAACTTTGCTGTTCTTGATAAACCTGATCTAACATGTTTGAGTGTAAATCAATTGCTGGTTATTGTTATTAGGCTGTAATTTACAACAAAAAGATTTTTTTTTTTTTTTTTTTTTTTTGCATATTATCTCCACAAAGTGAGTAATGACCAGTATGAGAGTATGTTAAAATGTGAGAAAACATCAGATTAGCAGCATTAGAATGTTTTTATTTCATAGTTGTCATGTCGTGGAGGTGTAAACGACAAAGAAATTCATGAAGAATGGATTGGTTGTCAATCAGGCCTTCCTTTATTGTGCACAAGTGAGAAACTGACAAACGAAGCTTCGCCTTCTCTCAGAAGTCAGTTCTGACCTGTCCAGGAAGTCAGTCTATCAAATTAAGAAGGAATTAAAACAGGTTGTAGAAATATACTCAATTTTTGCTGAAATGAATATAAAGATAGTTTTGCAGCACCTGGAGGGTTCAAATTCAAACTTTTTAAACTATTAGGGTCCAAATACACAAATAAATGTACCAAAGACTAATAAAAGCGGGTTTAACAAAATATGACCCCTTTAAGACTTTCTCTGTCATGTGGAAACTCAGCAGTAATGAAACTCAGGTTGCAGCGTTGCACCTTTTAGATATTATGGACAGTTATCATATCAGGAATAATACCTTATACGCTGAAATAAAATGGAACCATAAGTCAGAAAAAGAACTTAAACAAACCCTCGAGTATTTTTTCTAAAAAAGATTAATTATATATCATAACAAAAGCTGTGTGATATTGAGAAACTCCATCTAACTTTGCCTCAGTAATACATTCTATGAGTTAGATTAACCAATAACAAACTAAAAGAAAATGGTTTGTATAATATCCACGACCATGACTGAGTCCACTTAGACATTTTTTCCATTCAAGAATATTCCATCTATCTTTAAGAACAGAATTTGCTTGCATTTTTGCATTTCCCTCCTATTAAGTGGATTATAGTGGCTTGAATTTGGTTCTGGTTTTACATTTTCTCACCCAAATGGCAGCTTTTTTTGCTTAACCCATAAAGACCCAAACATCCATCACTGACCAAAGCCATCTACTGATCTAAACTGTTTAATACCTGTTGATCCACCAATCCTATCAATACATGTAAATAATTGGTGTAAAATACAGTTTATCATCTTTTCATGGTCATCATATATGATCCATTTGGATGTTCAGAAGCTCCGTAGTGAACGTGGAAACACTGTCATCTTCTACAACATTGATTCACCAGTAAAACCCATAGAGTTGGATCAATGACAGTGGATGGAGATGCTTGGTTTATGTTCAATTAATGTTACATTTTACTGAAAAAGTCATATTTAATCAACTTTAATCTGAGCTTTAAAGAACAGTTTCATGATCAATTAATTAAATACAGGAAAATACCTGATTTATACTAATAAAATGGAAAATACAGAGGACAATATTATATATAACTGGTGATAAATCACTTATGAAAGGTTAGATATAAAAATAAAATCTCATTTGGGTACAGACACAAATGTAGCTCTGGGTCTTTATGGGTTAAAACAATTATTTAAGTATATTTGGCTTGTTTCTAGCAGAGGTTTTTGTGCAGTGTGTACCGAGAAGCTCATCTTTTCTTTCCACACACTGAAGTTCCAAAGGATAAAAACAGATTGATTTATTTATTCCTTAGGAGAGCTTACTTTTTGAAGGTTCAGCTTCCTTTCTTTACTTCCTTATTTCTTTTGTTCAAAGAGGAGACATGCGGCTTTTTCAAAAAGAAGGTTGTTTCATACATACTTTTAATAAAAATTGTTTTATGTTTTAATAATAATGCAGTTTGCTCAACCAAAAAAAAAAATGTTTTTCATCTCTTTGAGGCTCATTGTAAATCATACTGCTGGTAATAATAGTGATACCGTATGCTGTGAAATCAGCATGAACCAGTAGAGCTGCAGTTTACATCCATGACTCATGTGTCATGGAGACTTTAAATTTAATAAAATGGTTTTTACTGTGAGCTGTCTTTGCTTAGACAGCATTTTAAAAAGGAGTAATGTGCGTGAAATGTGTTTTTACAGAATATTATATGTCACAGTGAAGCTAACCTTTGACCTTTTGGCTATGTCTTACTGGTAAGGCCAAAGACATGCCTTGTTAAATCATGGCAACTGAGTCCATGTGACACTTTTGCCCCAGTTTTTGACATTCCAACAAGCTGTTCCTGAGCGAGTGCAGCCATAAGAATCGGGCAAAAAACAGTCATCGAGGCATAAAACCTTATACCATTGCAGCTCTGAATGGAACAATATATGGCTGTAACAGGGAAGAAGCACCAGGTAAAGAGTATAATAAACAGCATGGAGGCACACCAACCTGTGGTTTGATGGTCTCACTCCTGCAGACTGTCAGTCTCCGCGCACTCAGTGACCGATAGCTGCGCCTAAAGGAAGGACAAACCCCAAATCAATACCTTGTCTAAAAACACTGGGAGAAACTTGAGACAAGAGATCATGCAATGTCTACAGGAGAAGATATGCTCATGCAACTCAAGCTTTCTTTTTTGGATAACTTTGTACAGGCAGAACCTTTTTTAAATATTACAGTAAGTAAGCAACCTTTACACAGATATTGCAAATAAAAAAAGTAACAGCAGCTCAACTGTACAGCAGATATTGATATAGATTTGGCTTCGTTCATTTTAGCAAGAGTTGCATTAACAGTATTCTATTATATATGTATATATAATATATATATATAAATATATGTATGTATGTATTTTGTTAGTACACAGAACAGTTATTTTGGTACATAAAATTCACTACTGTATGATATTGGAAGTTACATTTTTCTTACTTTTGAGTTTTTGTTGCCATGACTGTAATGATATAATATTTTAAGAAATTGTTCGCATTTACCAGCAAGTTTATGTCAAAGGATAAACACACTACGAAATTAAACATTTAGGGTTAGGTTACCTTTACAGTGGAGTTCTCTAGGTTATAACCATCCTCTCCATTGCACTGCCATTACTCTGTACTAAAGTAGCCATCGCGCCAGCGGCATTCATGACAATGAAGCCTAGACCTGAATGGTGGTTTGAATTCAGTTAATTTTCAGATGCTATGAAAGCAATTCTCATTAACGATTACGACCACAGGTAAGAGGATTGAAAAAGTCTTATACATACCCAGGCATTCAATGCTTTAGAACTCTATACACATTAGGAAGCTATCCAGGTTATTTTAGAGGTCTTACCTCTGGGTCCTTTTTAAAAAGTATAGAAAGAGAGAGAAAGAATAAGTTGTGCTCTTTTGATAATCAATCAAGACATCATTTAGTAGGGTTAAAGTCTTCAGACGTCAATACAATCATTTAGATTTAAAATGCGTTTTTGAATGAGAAACAAAGGAAAACAACTACATCTGACTGCTGAACGTTGTTTAAAAAAGGCCATTTCAGATTTTACTAGGACAGGAAACAAATAAAGCAAGTTAAGTTTCATAAAAAACAAACTAAGCTTTATTGACAAACTGCTGCAAAACATCTTTTGGACAGATTTAGTAACCTATTTAGGCAAGCTTACACATGTAGCATAATGCATTTTATGGAGAGGGTACAGATACTAGTGGCAGAATAAGTACAGTTAGGATGTTTTAAAATATGTACAAGAGTTCGGATTGAGCTGCAGGATCCCTTCTCTATAGAAAGAGAAGACCCATGTGGAGATTTTTGTCCCAATCCTTCTTTGTGTACTTTGTGCATGCAGTTTATAGAGAATCAGATCACAAATGAAGATCTGAACTGGATTTTTTTTTAGCATGACAGGAGGCCGTCTGTTTGGCCATGTTCTCAGAAACAAACATTTTGTCTTCAGTGTCTTAAAATTAGCTTTTAACATGTAAAACAAATTGAGGATATGAGGACAGTCCATCTCAACAGTGTCTATTAGGGCTATATTTCAAAACTCTAAGTACAATGACAAATATTGCTGCCTAAGTCTAAATGGACAACATTTTAGAACTATTTAAAAACAAGCCATCATCAAGAATGAATTGTACTATATTCCATTAACACTGATTCTTTAACCTTCACGTAATTTAAGTAAGATTGTTTTTTGTTTTATATTACATAATTGAACGTTTAAAAGGTCTTTTATTTTGCTATATTAACAGAATTTTGAAATGTAGCCTAAATGGGAATCTGCAACTGACCCTCGACAGATACTTTGTATTTAAAAACAATTAAAATGGATTCCTTAGACATGTGGATAATGCGCCACTACTTCCACTAGACTCCCAAACAGTTAAAAAATTAACGATCAACAATGCAAAAAAGCCAGAGGGGTGGGGGGGCAGAAGGTTCAGAGAAAAAAATACAGCAAAATAAACAAACTCAAATGAGAAACTAACAAAAAAAGGACGCCAAGGTCTCCTCTCTAACCCATCTAAAAGCCGCTTTGGTTGGATGGATGGTTGGCTGGTTGGCTGGTTGGTTGGTTGGTTGGTTGGTTGGGTGGTTGGTTGGTTGGTTGGTTGGAGCGACAAAGTAGGGGGATGGGGGAGGGACTTTGCGGTCAAATCTCAAAAAACCAGTTCCGATTTTCAGTTCCCAATTTTCTCGCTCGTAAAAAGTCCAGTGTAGGAAAAAAGACCAAACCAAAGACAAAACTGACAATTACTTTTGTCGGGCTGCTTAAAGCGAGAGCTGCCGTGGTAGACAGGCGGTAGTCAGGGCGACACGTTACGGGTGGTGGGTCCACTTCAGTACTGTCGGTAGGGGTGATCCCTGTAGGGCGCCTTGCCGCCTCTGGAAGGGGGAGGGGCCTTCCCGGGGGTTGTCCTCTGGGTTCCGTTCCAATCATCCTGGCCTGTAGACCACAAGACAAGAGTTCAATCCAAGTGCATCGCAAATTTTTACTGAATTTTCAGAAATTCTGCCAAAGAAAATGTGTATTAATGCACATTTCCATCCAGTGGTTGGTCCATTTAGACAGAAGCAGGTGCATATTTTACTTCCCATTTCAATGAAAAGGTCAAGGCTTGATATCAAGGTCCTGTCTTTCAAAGTTTGATTCACTGCTGCCTTGGTGGAAAATAAAATAACCTTGTTGTGACGTTAAGTACTGCGCTGTACTGTGTTTATTGAGGAGTTGATAGAAGTCTGTTGGATTTATTAAGTTACGTGTTATTCCTTTTCATCACTTCACATCTCTATCGTAGTAATTTATGTCTAAATCTGCTCTGTATAAGTCAGGGGTGTCAAACTCATTTTAGTTCAGGGGCCACATACAGCCTAATATGATCTGAAGTGGGCCGGACCAGTAAAATAATAGGATAAAAACTTATAAATAATATCAACTCTAAAGTTTTCTCTATGTTTTTGAGTGAAAAAAGTCACATTTCATAATGAAAATGTTTACATCTACGAACTGTACTTGAACATAACATCAACAAATATGAACAACCTGAAAATTCTTAAGAAAAATAATTGCAATTTTAACAATATTACGCCTTAGTTTATCATTTATACATGTACATCACAACTTACAGATCACAGTGGATCTACAAATACACACAACATTGAGTAACAGGCAGAATATTGTTAAAATTCCACATACTTAAGACATTTTTGTTCAGGTTATTCACATTTTTTTGTAAAAGGCTTGTCTGTAAATATAAACATTTGTGTAATTTTGCTGTTTTTACACTAAAACAAAGGGAGAAAAAAATGGTTTTCATTATTTATAGGTTATTATGATAGTATTTTACTGGTCTGGTGAACACAAATGTACTTTTTATTCATGTCTCCCAGTGTTCAGTTCCAATATGTATCGTCTTTTTTAACTGGCTGTACCACTATGTATTTTTGACTCTTGCCAAGTCTATACTGTTCACATGGCATAAAATAAACAGAGAAAGACGATTAAATCATTAATTGTGGTTATTTGTGTGACAACTCATTTCTAGGACAGCTTTCATTGTCGCTGCCTGTCTGATGCATCTGGCATTTACATCTTCTGTTAATTAATGGAACGTCTCATGGGTCAATACAGTATACGCATTAAAAGCCGTACATTTAGTCACCATTTACTCAATCAATGATCACCCTTTAACCCATTGTATATGTGTGGTCCTTGTTTTCTCTGTTTGGATTTGACGCCAGGAGCAGGTTTTGCTGTAATCTGCAGTGCTTACATCCTGTACACACTAGATAAAACATGAATACGATTTTATATTACAATAAATATCATTTCATTGCAATAAATATCACATTTTGTATTTATGGTAAATTTTTTGTTTTTGAGTTTATTTTTCATTTTACTCAGTGCAGAAAATTTCATCAGTATAATTGTATTCATTGTTTTCCCTCTCAAATATCTGTGTCATTCTGAGCATAAATAATTATTTTAAGCCACAACTGTCTGGTTTCTCCAACTCTCATTTGGGAATAAAAATCAGCTTTTACACTTCACTTTACTGCGATAATTAACAGTAATAGATATGAACATTTGTATCATGATAATATGTCAAATCAAAAAACTAGGTGTGATGTGTCCCAGTATTTTTGAACCATATAGTGTATTATTGATGATCATTACTGTGAATTAACCTATTAAAACTGCGTATGACTTTCACCACCAATTTTTCATCAAATCTGTAAAACCTGAGTCACAGCCTAAGTATCACAAATCTGTAAGTCTTTCCATGATTACGCACGTAGTTCACTCAGACATTTTCAGAAATTTGTTGCGACATGCATTGTGGGAAGTGGAGTTCCATGCACCTGCTTTTGCTTGGTCGACATGTTTGTTGTTGCTGCTATTGCCGCCGCGTGGAGCTCCACTTCCCATAATGCACGTGGCAACAAATTTCCGAAAATGCCCGAATGACCTACCGGCTGTGTTTGTAAACACATGCAGTGTTTATGGTGGAGTACACTTCGAAAATGTTCACCAGGAGTGAAGAGATTCAGGTGCGTAATCACAGAAAGACTTACAGATTTGTGATACTGAGGATATGACTCAGGTTTTACAGATTTGATGAAAAACTGGTGACAAAAGTCATACGCAGCTTTAAAGTATAGCGTCTCTTTCATTTGTATATCAGACAAACCTCCTCCGCCTGTTTTTAAATCTCCTCTTAAAACCTCCTGTTCTCCTTGGATTTATAACACTCTTGCAATGTTGACATTTTGTTTCTGTTTTATATTTTAACTTGTTTTATTTATTTGATTTTGATGTTTCATAATGCTTTTATTAATTTTTTTTTTATTGTGCTTTTAGTCTTCTGTACAGCACTTTGGTCCACTGTGGTTGTTTTAAAATGCTTTATAAGTAAAGTTGAATTGGATTGGACTGGAATACACCAACTGTACCCCACCAAGTGTGAAATTCAAGAAAAATTTCCTACACTTCCACTCAGGTTTTAAGTGCAAATTGAACAGTTGTATCTAACAGCAGGATGGAAATGTTCTTATTATCAGTAAATTAAATCAGCTTTCTCTGTTTGTGGTCAAATGTGTGCTCAGGTCTGTAGTCCTCACCGTATGATTCGTATGACTCGGTGGTCTCTCCGTGTCCGTAGTCATAGTATTCTGGCTCTCTGATGGTCAAAGACAAGAAGAGGGTAGAAGAGAAACATCACTTTTCATCTTTGAAAAACATGAATGTAATATCTAGAGGGAGGATAATTGGCTTTCACGAATAAGATCAAAGCTTGGCTCTTCAGTACGGAACATCCGAGTCCCTGCTGGTTCTCCCATATAACCACCATCCAAATCATGTAACCAGTATAATCTACGCTGCATTTCTGTGGAGTGGCTAAAACGTACTCCTGCTCTTAAATCCCTTTTTTGAAACTAGTAACATGGGTTACATGTGCAGTTTGTGAGAAGCAGGTGAAAAACCAAAGAGACGTGTGATTCACTCACGCCTGCGGCTGGCTGTAATAGCTGTCGTATGAATCGTAGCCCGTCTCTGTGTAGCTCTCGTCATAGCCCTGGAGAGGGAGGAAACAGAGAAACAGAGTGAGATTAGAAGAGAGGCTTCTTCATGAATCATGAATGTCAAGATGTCCCTAAAGTACTACGTTTGGACTAAAGCAAACACACACTTCCCCTATGTCTGGAGCATGTGAAATCTCTTATTCTTGTGTTGACGGCCGAGTGAGTCAAATCACAAACACAGTCTCATTCCCAAGAGCCACATGTTGACGAGGTCAGAGTTAGCCCCGTCTTCCTGACAATATTCATGCCACACCAGGAAAGCTCATCTTTTAGCTTTTAAATGCTGATTCCCCAGTGTTTGGGTTTTACAGCTGCTGACTGACATTAAAGTAAAGCAACAACTATTAAGCCATTCATTTATGGTTACTAATTAACTGAGTCATTATTCAATTAAAAATGGCACCATATTTCAGTTGCTGGAATTCGAACATGAGAATTTGATGCTATTCTTTGTTTTATCTGACACAAAACTCAACACATTTGTTCTGGCATCACTAAAAAACAGCTTAATAAATCACCTTCCACTGAGGGGAACGAAAGCCTTATTTTTAGCTTTTTTCGAGATTTTAGTGAAGAACCAAAATGGTCAATTTTTAAAACAAAGAGCAGATTATTTGGAAATAAAATATCTATTAGTTGAAGCCCTAAATGAGTCTTTAATCTGATGACTAAATGTGACTGACTGTAGACTGCTCTACTTACATATTCATCGTAGCTCTCTGCAGCTGCAGCAGGTGTGTGCTGGTGGGGTGGAGGTGCCATCCTCTGCGGGGGTCCGCCAGCTGGGGGCCTGGCGCGGGGTGCTGCGGCTCCCCTGGCGGGTGCGGCGGGCGGCCCTCCGCGGCCCGTCGGGGCACCCCTCACCGCGCCTCCTCTGGCTGGACCGCCTCGGGCCACGCCTCCCCTGCCTGCACCACGTGGAGGCATCCCCCTGCCCCTGGAGGACAGGACACAAAGTCTCAACCATGTGTGACTTCAAGATGAAAACTACAGCCTGTATGTGCAGTATGCCTCCGCCCACCAGCCAAGTCACACTTAGTGTCCACACTGATAATATATGCAGTGAAGACTCTGCCTTTTGGCAAATACGATGACATTCACTGATGGCGGTGGACGATATTTATCTGTTCAGTGATATTAAAAATGGTTTCATTAATCTGTAAGATTGGATTCATGCTCATTCACAGAGTGAGATGAAAGCCTCAGTGGAACAGTTATTTAGTTTTTTAATAATGAAGATTTTTGTTTCCCAAAACAGGGAATAAATAAAAACAACAAAATAATAAAAAACACCAGTAATCGTCCAAATTCTCATTTCAAGCATCAGAGTCTGGGCAGACTTTCACAATCAGTGCATCCCTAGTAACAAGTATTTTTTGGCAAAAGGGAAGTTTTGATTTGATTTGAGTGATTTATTCCAAACATGCAATGAAGTTTAACATATATGTGAACAAGTAAAACATAAATAATAATACAAAAATTAACAATCAAGACTATCTTAGACAGAAGAATAGCATAATAGTTTCATTTACATGCCTGAAAAGTTCATCTTTGTATCATGTTTTCCTGCATGTTTTAAAGAACTGCATTAAAAAATTAAAAACATTCAAATAAGCTTCTCACTTTTATATTTGCTTGAGATGTCTTTGCCTTTTTCAAAAGAGAAATCAATGTGTTCATAATTGGAGATGAAAATGTCTTTTCTGATGTCAGATAAATGTTTGCACGGACACAGGTAGTACTTCACTGGTGTTACCCATCAGCTGTTTCCACTTCCAGAAAAGCAGCAGCTGTTGTGTGGCCATTCTACTTCCACACTCAACACTGAAGTGGATTGAATTTGACAAACCCTGGAACATTTACTCCATTTCATTACAGCCATGTGCAGTGTAACCCACAGTTCCACCTTGTACATCCTACTGTATTATTTACTCCAACAATGTCCAGTGACGGACACATCTTCCCTTAGAGACTTATTACAGTGGACCATAGTGTTGAATAATGGCCAGAGTTTTTACACATTTTACTTTACGGTGACCTTTTGACTGTAAAATGTCACCATGGTTTCATTTCATCCTACTACACTGTAATAATTACCATGGAAAGTCTTGAGTTATAACTAAAACAATTTTACAGCCACATTTTAGCTCATCCATCCTGCACAAGTGATCATCAAATCGCTCCTCTTTAGTTCTATGTAATACTTGATTGAAATACACAGCCTGGATAAAAAAATTTAAAAAAAAGTCGCACATGTAGTATTTCACTGCACCACCTTTGGTTTTGATCACAGGAGACATTCACTGACATCTTTTTTTTGCCACATAATCCTTATGTAGTGTCACAATAAGGTTTATAATATTTTTTTTTCCATCCATAGTTGCATTCATTTTTGATTTTTGCATCAAGTCTTCTTTACATCCCATATTAGAGTCTGGACTTTATGGAGCTTAATCCATGTGTGTAAATGATGTCTCAATCTCCCTGAACCATTCTGTCACAAGTCTGATGATCCTGATCAATCCTGGCATTGTCCAATCTGTTTGACATTAGAGACATGAGAGGACACTTACTGCATCAGTTACAGTTAAATAACCTGCTACAGCTGAAATATTATTAACCACTGCAGTTCTTACCCATGGAAGGATCTGAACTACTTGCTTAGTTAAATCCAATGAAGGTCTTCTGTAATCAAAACCAAAGGTAGTGAAATACTGCATGTAGGACTTTTTCTTTTTTGGCTGGGCAGTGTATATTCAAGTCACTTTCACGCTGAATATTTAACTCATGACCTACACCGTCACATTATATTATAATTTAAGACACATTCGTCTGTTGAGATCTGGTCTCCACTAGATGCTGCAGACTCTACTTTTTTCAATGCATTGTGTACATTGAAATTAATATCACTAACTATACATTTGAAAAGCATTACATCAGTGGTTCCCAACCTTTTTTGGCTCGTGACCACATTTTAACATCACAAATTTCTGGCGACCCCAGACATTCAAAACACAGACTATTTTTTTGCTGAAATTATTTTTGCTATACTATGTTTCAAATTAACATTAATTTTAGACAAAATTTAGTCTATATAATGTATATTATTATGGACAGAGGCAGAAAAGCCAGGTGTAGATTACGGTACAAAGTTAGAATTTTATTTTCCTTGGTCAGGATATGTACAGTCAGTCCAGCTTGGATGTACAAGGCTGACAATTAATACTGAACAAACAAGAACTCAAACTATGAATTATGAAAGAGCTGCAGCATCTGAAACCGACCACAATGAACATTTGAAAGATAAACAGTACCACAGTGCTTCAGTTTCAGCTTCAGTTTGTCATGTCTTTTATGGATTGGGATTGTCTCTGTCAACTCACCATATATTTTTATTAGTACTTTTTTTTTTTTTTAATCAATTACTAGAAATTTCAGGCAACCCTACATGTGGTCCCAACCCCAAGGTTGAACAACATTGCATTACACAATGGTAAACACCCTGTATAGTCACTAGTAGGACACAGCTTCTAACCCTCATATTGTATTGTTTGTTAAGAATAGGTCAGCATCCAATTTAAACCTCCTTAAATGTTTGTTTTTGACTAAATTATAGGCAGCATGCAAAATGTGATCTCTGCAACTTCTGGGAGAAATGCTTACAGACACCCCATCAGCAAATGCGCCAAAAAAAAAAAAAAAAAAAAAACACGCAATCCCAGAAAATGCAGTATATATAATGCTTCTTCTGGCCTTTCTCAGCATTTTCTTTGATACAGTGATCTAGCAGCAGCTGAACAACAATGTCTTGGTGTTACCTCAGTGACCAGATGCGGTTATAAAATATGAACAGTGTGTGTGTGTGTGTGTGTGTGTGTGTGTGTGTGTGTGCCTCACCTGTGTGCTCCTCCAGGGGGGACTCCGCGGCCCCTGACCGGCATGCCCCCTCGGCCTCGGGCTCCGTGCTCCTGGCCTCCGTTCAGGTAGCTCATCTCCATGAACTGCTCTTGGCAGATATCATCCATCATGTCCTACACACACACACACACACACACACACACACACACACACATATAGAGGAAGAAAGTGAAAAGAGAGAGAGGGTGAGAAACCAGAGTACATGACATGGGAAAAGCGTGAAACAAAAATGAGAGAGAGGAGGAAAGAAAAGCAAAAGTGTGAAGAAAGGGAGTGCTGAATTGGAAAAAAAAAGGGAGTGAAATACAATTACAGAGCTGCTCACAACTCCTAATGGCAAGTGAGCAAGTGGAAGAAAAAGTCTCAGTGGCTGTGACTCAGAGTGTTAAAGAAAGGAGAGAAAGAGGAAGGGGGGGGGGGGTCGTGGATGTGGGAGGCTGGAATGCATCCATCCACACTTGCTGCCTTCCTGTGCCTCCACCTCAAGCACGAAATGTTAATGACTTCTCCCTGCACTTTCCCCAACAAGTCTTGCGCGAACTGCATGAACGCTTTCCTTATTTTATCCGCGAAAAACAATAAGTTGGGGTGGATTAGGTGAGGCTGCCTGTCTGAGCAGCACAAATCCCGCAGTAGCACAATCTACCGCTTTTCTTTGGGGTGAGAAAGAGCCGCTGCTGTGACCCAATCAATTCTTTTTCATAAATCAGACAGAGTGGCGACGGAGTTCTAATGATAGTAAGGGGAAAAAAAAAGAGTCAGATACTAGAATATGCAGCAGCGGCTTTCAATTTATCTGCAGAAAAACCTAGCAAACACATTTGACTGATTACAAATTCATCTCAGGCGTGGAAGCGGCGTGGCTGCATCTGCATTTAACAAGCCGGCGAGCTGACGTGTCTTTACCCATCAAGGTGTTTAGATTAATGAAGTCGAGTGGAGGCAGAGAAATTCTAAGGAAAATATCCAGTAAGTGTGACAGTGTTGGGAAATAAAAGGCCACTCTGTCATGCAGAGGTGAGGCTGTACTTTAGCATTTTCATTAGTGAACGTGCAGGTACAAAGTTCTAAAAGAAAGAAATAATAAATAAAAAGACAACAAAAGAGTCAAAGCCTTGTGGAATACATAAAGAGAAATTCAGGTAATACATAAAACATTTGAGCAACAAATCACATCCCTCCATTGAGAGTCGTTTTAAAATTCATTCTAAATGAAGGCGGCCGGGTCTGACAGATTATGGTCTTAAATTGTAACGACAGGTCCAGCTCTCTCGCAACACGCCGATGCTGTTATCATAACTGCTTCGTCAGCCCATTCATCTCACCTCTGATCCAAATCCTCCTTTCTTCTACAGAACCCCCTGCACGCTAATTAAAAAATGTAAGGCATCTCACAAAGCTCGGGCCCTGCTTTGGCATGAGCCTTTGTTAGAGCGGTGTGACAGCAGACTGGGGCTGGCCCGTGCTCAAGAATCCCTCAGCATAAAACCAATAAAGGGAAGGAAGCGTGGGCCGCCGCTGGCTGGAAATGTTTCCACGTATCTGTCTAGGAGGCTCTCCAGCTGATTCTTCTTCCACTCCCTCAAGTCTGAGACTCAGGGTAAAGAGATGCAGTTGATGGACAGACGTATAGGCAGGCGGATCGAGGGGCCGTGGGGAGTGGGGGGTGGTGTATGATGATGAGTGTGTGTGTGTGTGTGTGTGTGTGTGTGTGTGTGTGGGGGGGGGGGGGGGTAGCCCTGCTGACACAGTGAAAGCGACCCAATTCCTCCTGTTAAGCTGATTGCTTTACGTGCCTGGACTGTGCCATCAGGACTGTTGGCTCCAGGTAAATACCCACTCCATCTCCTCCAGCTGTCCTACGAGGCCTCCGTTTTCTGCCCGGCAACCCACTCAGATCGCAATATGTTCTGAACTACAACTAGACAATGATAAGAACCCATACTCTGCACGTTTATACAGATCAGTATCTCTACTTGTGTCATCTGATAGCTGATAACACTGCTTTCTGCACCACAATCTGGTGCTGCTGGATTGGGGGCTACTAATCAAGATTCAAATTTGGGCTGAAAGATATATCGTTATCGTATCGATATCTAGATATGAACATTCAAGATATTAATATCGAAAAAGCAACGATACAAAAAATATAGATTTCCTGCATGTACAGCTCTGGAAGTCACAACAAATTTCATTTATTCGTATTTTATGTTAATGTTGATGACTGGCAGTGAGTTCTTATAAATAAAACTGCACTTTCCACATTCTTTTGTATTATGATGTTTGTATTTTTCTGAAAAATGCTTGGTTTTCACCGAACCCGTAGTCATATCGTATCGATATCGAGATATCTGGCATGAATATCAAGATATGAAATTTTGTCCATATTGTTCAGCCCTAATTCAAATTACACATTTAACAGCTGTATTGCTACAGTTTTACATAATAAGGCTTATTTTGTTTGTGCGTGTATTAAAAGAATGCTCAGAAGTTCAGTTAACTTTATAAGAAATGCAACTAAGACAATGGTTTCCAACCGTTTTTGGCTCGTAACTCCATTTTAACATCACACATTTCTGGCGACCCCAGACGTTCAAAACGGAGACTTTTTTTTTGCTAAAATTAATTTGTTTCTGATCATGTAGTAGTTTGCTATACTACATTTCAAATCAACGTTAATGTTACATGACATTTAGACTATACAATGTATATTATTATGGACGGAGGGAAAAAACAAAAGGTTGAGACACATTGGTCTGTTGAGATCTGGTCTCCAGTAGATGTTGCAGACTCTACTTTTTTTAATGCATTGTGTACATTGAGATTAATATCGCTAACTATACATTTGAAAAGCATTACACCAGTGGTTCCTAACTTTTTTCACTCATGACCCCATTTTAACATCACAAATTTCTGGCAACCCAAGACACTCAAAACAGAGACTTTTTTTTTTTTTTTTTGCAAAAACTAATTTGTTTTTGATCATGTAATAGTTTGCTATACTATGTTTAAAAGCAGCATTCATTTTTGATGACATTTAGTCTATATAATGTATATTATCAAGGACGGAGGCAGAAAAGCCAGGTGTAGATTACTGCGCAAAGAATTTTAAAGAATTTTATTTTCCTTGGTCAGGATATGTACAGTCAGTCCAGCTTGGATTTACAAGGCTGACAATTAATACTGAACAAACAATAACTCAAACTATGAATTATGAAAGAGCTGCAGCATCTGAAACTGACCACAATGAAAATTTGAAAGATAAACAGAACCACAGTGCTTCAGTTTCAGCTTCAGTGTTTGTCATGTCTTTTATGGATTGGGATTGTCTCTGTCAACTCACCATATATTTTTATTAGTACTTTTTTTTTTTTAATCAATTACTAGAAATTTCAGGCGACCGCATTTGAATTCCAGGTGACTCCATGTGGGGTCCTGACTCCATGGTTGAAAAACACTGACCTAAGAGCTCATTTCTTTGACGATAATGCATAGATTTGCAATTATTTATTCCAAATACTGTTTTCTCTGACTACTTACAAATGGTATCAGAAAAAAAACAAAGACACATTGGTCGAGTCACACTAATAACCCATCAATTAAGACATGTCAAGGTTCTGACACGGTGTTATTTTCTAATCTGTAACGGCTTTAACAGAGAGCTGATGAAGCCTTATACGCAAAGTCCTGTCCTTTCATCAGCACTGGAACATGACACAGTCTAACCTGGTAAAAATGTGCCTGTATGTGAGTTTTAGGCTTCCAGACTTGCTTGTTCTGTGCAGATGTAACTGTCAATTCATTACCAGCCTGACCCATACGGCTACTTCAAACACAGTATCAGCCTGTGCAATTATATAATCACAAATTAAAGGTTCAGTATGTTCGTGGTGACAAAGTTCGCAGATGTAGTATGGTTGGAATTTGCATTTTAATTAGTCAAAACTATCCACAAGAGGCTTTAATTCGGAGCTGCAAAAACAAAAACATTAATATTGCGATTATTTGCCAGATACTATAACATGAGTCACGACTTTCAAAGATTCAAAGATTTTTATTTTGTCAATTTGCTCAATGCACCGAACATACAGAGAACTGACATATCGTTTTTCTCTCACCTTGAAAAGAAAAAAGCCGTGCATTTTTTTAAAGAGGTAAAAATAGAATAAGAATAAATAGGTGGTATAAAGAATAAACTATAATAGAATATGAGGTTTATATGTAAGTCAATTTACAATAGCAGCGGTAGTGCAAATCAGCAACGGTTATGAGGTGAATAATGAACCAGAACAGCATCAGATATGACAATAACAGCAGCAGTTATGATAATAGTGCAATATTTGGAATAAAGTGCAGTAGACAGTCAGCAGCAATGTGAGAGTATCACAGAATGTCGTCTACTGAGGCGGTAGAGGTAGAGACTGGTAATTTTGTTCATTGCATTTACATTAAAAAATATAAAAGCCTTGTATTTTTGCTGAGGTCTGTACCAAACACACACATTTACACATCCCTGCACCGCCACAATACTGGGTATGTTGGAACACATTTTTACCTTAAATAAAAAAAGGCAGCTCATGACATGTGGATAGTGCATTTGGCCATACTCCGATTTTTTTTTCATCTTTATGCATTAATTTAGAAGCAAATCCACAGATTCATCAGTAGTGGAATTAACCCTTTTATGAATGATTTTTTTTTCCCTGAGTGTTTTAATTCCTCTTTAGGCATGAAAAAAACAAAACAAAACAAAAAAAACAACAATTCGATTGAAATTTTTTTATGAACCTATTTTTCATAGAGTTGCAGAAATATCCACTCAGCTGGAAACCATGTGTTGAATTTTTGAAGCAAAGAAACATGTATTTACTGATCTACTGTGTGAAAACTATGAAATTAAAACATGTTTAATACTGCTAATCGGATGTTTTCTCACATTTTAACATACTCTAATACTAGTTACTACTTACTTCATGGAGATAATATGCAAAAAAACCCAAAAAATGTCACAAAAAAAAAAAAACTGTCGAGTACAGTCTAATAGCAATTAGCAATTGATTTACACTCAAACATGTTACTTCAGATCAGGTTTATCAAGAACAATAAAGTTACAGTAATGGTGTGACTGTCAGTGTATGGGATGATGCAGAAGCGTCCACTGTGTTGGCTGATATGGAACTAAAACAACAAAATCCATGAAAATACAAGAGAACAGTTGTAGACCAGCTGTCCACTGTAGTGACCACTATGCACGAAAGGGTTAACAGAATTCATCATTGCACTTTCATTCATTTAAGAAGTAAAAACTAACATTTTGACTAGAATATCTTGCTCTACTCTCTTTATTTTTATTCCAAACGCCAAACTTTGATATTTTCTGTCATCCCGTAGGACTGTGGACGCTGTTGTGTTTGTCAATACAGTTGTCATTTAACAGGCTAAATGATGATTTTAACAAATATATCAGCCAGTTATTTAATGATAAAAGACAGTGTTTGTTGCAGCTTCAGAAAATTCAATAAAACAAGTCAATACATGGTTTCCCACTGGATAAAAACAAGGCCAAAAAACAAGAAAAAAATAAAAAATAAAAGAACTTACAGGAAAGAGGAATTTTTTGACCTCCTCCATGGCGTGTGCCATACGCAGATAGGCCTCGGGCACGGGCGCAAACACCTCGATGAACACGTGCAGCTCCATGGACAGGTGGGCGTACTTTGGCTCGCCGCCTTTCCTCAGCCCCTCCTCCTGCAAACAAAGAGAAAGAGTCAAACGGATACGAAAAGTAACACTGGCATTTCCTTCCTTTATGTAGGTTAATAATTACATCAAACTGGTTCAGGAACACATTTAGCAGGCGATCCTAAAAACACATCCCAGAACAGATGTGCAATGCACCGATGCCCTTGTCTACCCTGAGTTTACACCATCTGGACTCTCTGCCATCACTTCAAGCACAGGCCAGATGTGTTATGGCTTCAGGTAGCCTCCTCACAGGTGTGTGTGAGCGCAAACAGTGCGTTACCTTGGTTTTGTCTCTCATGGATCCTTTGCCCAGAACAGAGATCTTCGCTCCAGTCTCTTCCTGCAGACGTTTGATTGTATTACCCTGAGGTCCCAAAATCTTCCCAACGAAATTAAACTAATAGCAAAGAGAGAAAGCAAGCACAACAAAATTAGCCTGTCAGTCACAAGCATGAGAAGCTGAGTTTTAATGCCAGGAAAGAGAAAGAAAGAAAGAGAGAGAGAGAGAGAGAGAGAGGGAGGGAGCAATCACTGTCAGGGGTCTTGTTGTGTGTACGCTGCAGACTTAAGTAGAAGGGGTCGATACAAGCCCTTGACAATTCACTACAATCATCCGAGCACTGAGCCAAAACCAGCCACCTCTTCAATCTTGGAACAAAGTAATTATTGTGTATATGAAGTGTCCTACAATTAGTTGTCACCTCAAACTCATTTAGCAAAAGAGTCGCCCCAGGGGGACGCCATTCCACCTGGAGTTGTGTCAAAAGTAGCTTTTCGGAATATGAATCCCTTGTTAGCTTTGTCATCCCTGACACGCTGGGATCTGATTTAGAGACTTCAACCAAATGTGTATGTGTGTGTGTGTGTGTGTGTGTGTGGGGGGGGGGATCAAGACGGCTGCGTTTAACCGCCAGAGCAGCTTTCTACAGCTTATTGATCTGAGGCGTAGGACAGTACAGCGCCTATAGATCCTCCTCTTATTAAAATTGAAAAAAAAAGGGCTTATTAAAGGGTTTCGGGCAAGCAGCCGTATAAACTAGAGTGACCTGAACTGATGCAAATACACGTATCAATATGCAAATGAAGAATTTAGCCGCTAGAAGTCGTTTCGCACATGACTTTCTCATGGATCAAGGCGCACGATCAATGAGTGTACACGTCTGAGTCAGATATAGATTAACTGATATGATGGATCCACTGTCAGCAAGCCCCCCCACCCGTTTACTGAGCACAAACACAAGAAGTGGTCCCAATCTACTGCCTGAATTACAGCGCCATATGGAGCCATCATACGCATGCCGATATTAACATTTTGATCCTTTTAGTGATAATTCAAAAACATTCTAGAAGCGGCTGTAATTATACTCTGGAGCTTAAAGATCAAGGTTGAGAGAAGTAATTTGAGACTCTTAAGTAACCCCGTGGCTTTGTGTAATTGAAACCCGGCTGCAGGATAAATTAAATCAAGAGGGGTTCATTGTCGGGGTGAGAAAAGAAGGAGGAAAAAAAAAAAAAGCACAGAAGAAGAAGAGGGAAGAGAAAGAGAGAGTAAGGAGGGGTGGGGGGGGGGGGTAGAAGCACAGGTGCAAATGCTCACCTTCGGGTACTGTTTAACAGGTATGAGCACTCGTTCCTTGAGTTTGATGTTCTTTGTTGTGAAAAGGTCCAGGTATGTTTCTGCCTCCTTTTTAGTGTCGCCTTTCTGGATTCTATCAATTTCTAGAAGTGGGGGGGAGAGGGAAAGTATTCATGCAATCAGGCACAATTCAAAGGCACATTTAGGTGCAGAATTTCTTCAATAAGTAAGAGCTCATTTGGAGACTGGTTGTGAAAAGCACCAAGGTAAAATCTGACTCAAAATTGAACATTTCAGAGACATTAAGCTGAGTTTTCTAGCAGGTATTTTATTAGAAAGCAGCTTCTACACTCACTTGTGGAGGAGTTGATGCGATGCCGACAATAAGCTTCGCCTGTCATGAAAAACCCTAATTTTACCCGGATTTAAACATCACCACCTGGTTTTCTCAAAACAGCGGACCTGCAGTTGGGAACTTCTACCCATCATCTTGCTTCCCCTTGTGCTACACCTCCTCCTGTCACCTCTTCCATGTGGCAGAGCATCCACAGAAGCACTGCACCTCAAACCACCTCCTCTCTCCTGGCCGTGACAAGTCCTGAGCCTGTGATGTGCAAACATGTCAGCTTCCCCACAGTCCACCAGCTGCAGAACAGGGAAGCCTCAGTGGATGTCAACCCCGCGGGAAGCTATGGCACACACACTGACACGCTCATTGTCCATTTGGATCATCCTCACTTTTGATTTTTTTAAGATACCAAGCCAATGTTCTTAAGAAATTGAGTTAATTATTAATAGCAGTGTCTCATACAGTTACAACAAATGGACAAAACAAACCACTGAGCTGATTATCAAAAATGATCAGCCCTTAAAGAGTTTTTTTTTGTTTGTTTGTATTTTTTTAACATCCCTGCTGCTCCCTCTGGTGACTTTATCATGCTCCTGTGGTACTTTCTTATATATTACAAGATTCTTCCACAACAGAATTAAGTAATAATAATAAAAAAAGTCCTATTCTGTCCCCTTAAAAATGATTTGTACACCAGACTGAGGCCATGCTCAGAGCTGCCTGGTAAACACAGGGGCCAAAACACAATGTCAGGAGCAGTGAATCTACAGGACACCTGCACCCCCCCTGAGCTGCCAAGGCTCAAGGACACTTCAGCAGACGCAGACAGCGGGACTTGAAGGTCTCAGTCACCGCTAGGCCGCCTCTCAGCTCTTAAAACGCCGAGGTGACACCCCACCCCCCACCCCCTTACCCACACACATACACACACCCCAACCACTGGTACTGACACACATTTAGTCTGCTGCGCAACGGAGCTGGCCGACAGTATCAACAGGGGACTCCGCACCGAAAACAAATGAGCGTCTGTCGGAATAAAGTCGGGCTTTTAAGTTTGGATACAATAGTGACGCGCGTCAGGACAGAAATGCGCATATTCACTCCACTTAGAAGCGCGTCTCACCTCCTGGTTATTTACAATCTCACACACCAGTCATCGTTTTTTAAATCCACTTATCTCCGTTTATCACCTGAACTAATCGCAGATGAGTCACAAAAGCACTTTTCTGAAATAATGTCTGCGTTGTGGGTAACGGGCCACCCTGCGTCCCGTCCGCAAAAAAAAAAAAAACGCACGGCGCTCCAGGAGTGGAGGTGCGCTTTAAGGTGCGTTCACGAACCGTGTGCGGCCCCTAGTCTGTAACTCTACCGTACCCCGCATTCTGAAAGACAACATAAACACCACATTCGCCCACTTTACCTGCGTTTAAAAGTTTCGTGGCGTGCGTAAACGACGAGTCCAGGCTGTCCTTCTCCGCCAGCAGCTCAGGAAGGTATTTATCACCGTTCTCCATTTTGAGTTAATTTCGGTGCAACAACAACAACAACAAAAACAAAAAAAATCTTGAAAAAACCCCAACAGTAATAGAAAAAGTAGTCCAGTTATGTAACTACGGAGTGCCGCGTATCCTCAGTGCGGACGGCGCTTTGCATGGGGCTACCGGGCGTTTCTGCGACGGAACGGGTCCGCTACTTTGCGCCTATGTGGTTTCCACACTGGCTCTGCTCCTGTCCTCTCCTCAGCTGCGCTGGCTGGATGGAAATGGGAGAACAAAGGCTGTGAGAGACTGGAAGAAGAGCGATCCGACTCCAGCCGACGGAAGTGAGCTCAGAAGGACGTAGATCTCCGGACTGACGCCGCCTACTGTGGACTGTGTGGATGCGCGCCGCCTCCTGTAGAGATAATCCCACTATCAGATTTTCAATACGGGTGTGGGTGTGCCCGATGGAGTGTGGTCTATTGTGACAAAAGTGTCTAGACTGCTCAGAGGGTATGAAGTCCCCCACTAGTGGGTTACTGTACTCTGTAGATGACTGACACTCATGTAAGGACTTCTGGAGCTAAAACATCCATGGATGCGCAATTATCTGAACCAAAACTGACCTGTACTCTGAAATGATTATTGTTTTGGGTGTCACTGATAATTATAGTGATCTATCTTCAGTTGCCACTTTACAGGATTTTAGCAGTTGGTCTTAATTGTGGAAATGTTACAGTTTTGTCAAACTGGATTTACCTAATGACAGTGGAAAACCTTAACCCTTTCATGCATGAATCTTCATGAAGAGTGAGAACCTTCATCAAGATTTTTTTTTTTTTTTTTGAGTGTTTTTATTCCTCTTTAGACATGGAAAAAAATAAACAATGGGTTGAAAATTTTTTTAATGAACCTATTTTTCACGGAGTTCCAAAAATGTCCACTCAGCTTGACCTCATGCGTTTAATTATGGAAGCAAAGAAACATGTATTTACTGATATATTGTGTGAAAACTATGAAATAAAAACATTTTTAATGCTGCTAATCTGCTGTTTTGTCACATTTTAACATACTCTAATACTAGTCATTACTCACTTCATGGAGATATTATGCAAAATAGTAATAATAATAATAATAATAATAATAATAATAATAATAACAACAATAAAAACCTTTTAATTGCAGGTTGATAACAATAACAAGCAATTGATATACACTTAAACATATTACTGCAGATCAGGTTTATCTAGAACAGCAAAGTTACAGTAATGGTATGAATTACAGTGTTTGAGATGATGGATTAGTGTCTACTGTCTTGTCTGATATGGAACTAAAACAACAAAATCCATGAATATACAATAGAACAGCTGGAGAATAACTGTCCACTGTAGTGACCTATGCATGAAAGGGTTAAAGTGTACCAGGTCATATACAATTTGGATGTTTGTTGCTGTAAAAAAAAACACTTAGAGATCAAGAAAACAATAAGAGGTGATGTAGAATTTGTCCCACTTTATGCATGGACCCCTGAAGATGTGGCATTTTCATTCCAGGCTCTTTACTGCCCCTTAGTGGCAGTGCTGATCATAACAGAGTGGTGCTCATACACCTGGTCCATCAGAGGAAACCATTTCTTAGTCCTTTCCCACTTTCCCCTCCAGACTTCTATTGATTCAAAAACACTTAGAGAGGGGTGTGCACAAGTGAAAAGAATTCCCCGAATAGGCTTTTCATAGAATGATTACTCAACTCATACAGAGGTAATGAACCTGTCATGCCATTTAGTAGAGCACAATAAGGCAGAGAGGTTAGTGATGGCCTAATGCATACAAAGAAAGACCAGCTCCTTCTCTATATTTTAGGTACAGTTGTGTGTATTATCTGCAGGCAGATGCTCTTTGAACAAACAGCAGAAACTGCGGGTCATTTGTCAGTCCGCCACCGGAGTGAAAACTATTAGGATTGACCGCAGGTGTACCCAGGCATGCATCTGCTCAAAACAAATGAAGGCAAAAATTGTCTGCAATAAACACTTATGGGAGGCCGAAGACCCGCTCTAACTATCAGCGTTCAGCTTGATCTATCTCTGACCATTACAGTGTTATTAGTGTTGGGGGTGGCAAGGTTGTCCCGACTCCTCTTGTCATTGACAGAATGGATAGCCTGTGAGCTGAATTTCAATTGGCTCATAAAAGGAAGAGTTACTTCTCCTGGCAGGTGGAGAGGTTCCAATCCGATAGCTCGCTCTTCTCCTCCTTCTGCCTGTGTGGACTTCCCCTGTCCCTTAACATACAGATCCACAGACTGGGGTAAACAGGGGCAGATGGAAGGGGGTAAACATTGGGGTTAGGCTTACATGAGCGGCGGCTGTTTGAGATCTCTGCAATCTGACCGTTTTTCACGCCCCAGTGATGCCAAAAAGTGGTCAGGATTCAGTACTCCCCTTGAGTTTTATCCTTGTTAGGGCACAGGAGTCAATGAGAAGATATTTAGAGCATTGTGTGAATCTGAAACTATGCTAAAAGCTGTGCTTCACCCGGAAATCTTTGTAGCAGCGGTGCTGTGTAATCTAGCAGCACTAGGGGGATCTGGGGGCATGCTCCCCCAGAGGATAATATTGCAAAGCAACCCTTTAAATTGTGACTTCTGGTGAGTTTTGTAGAAAGAAATTGACACATTGTAACTTACAAGTCACCAGATTTAAGTTATCTTGGACTAGTTACCTCATTTAAGTACCATTTTGGATTGATTTTCAGCCTTAATTATAACAAAGACACTAGGAAAAAATAATGTGCCATTGGTAAGGTTTTATTGCAGCCAATTTAATGGCATAGGCCACATCTTCCATTTGAACATTTGAAAAAAAAAGAAAATAGGAAGATGTTGTAGTGCTACTGTTTTGTCCCTCGACACTTACCGTAGATGTAGTAGGATTGATGCATGATGGGACAGGTTGTACGAAAAAAACTGCATGTCTGCAAGTGAATGTATGAGCGACAATAAAGACAACACAGAACTCTCCAAAGATGGTTTTTATTTAATGCAACACAGAACTCTACAACTCGGTTTCTTGTCCATTTTCCACACTCACATTTTCTTGGTTTGTTTATTTTTCCGCCTCTGACCTGGATCAACCTGGTGACATCCACTCATGTCATCACGGTTCGCTCAGAAAAACCCAGTTTTACTTGGTGCCTCTTGGGAACCAAATTTTTGGTTCCTGAATGCTCTGACTTTCACTGTGAACACGTCGGCCGGTTTGAGATTAGGTGCGGGAACCAGCACCAGCACGGTTCTCTGTCAGTCTGAAAATGCCACGACAGTATACATCTGGTTCTACAATGTTTCTTTTCCGTTCTATATGGATTCCAGATCGTTTGCTTCAGTAGCGTAGTCAGAGTGGGTAGGGAGGGAGGAGGTTGTGTTATGATGCCTAAAGCAATAGCCAAGTTGGTTAACTAGCAGCAAACAACTTGTAATAAAATTTAGCACATCATGTTACTTCAAAGTCAGTGGGGTTTTTTTGTTGTTGTGTTTGCTGTTTTGTTGTTGCAGTGGTGCTGAGAATTCAGCGGCGCAGCTACAGAATGTATATAGGGGAAACCCTGCTAAAAGTTCAAGTAAGGAAATTCTTAGTCGCTCCTTACGGCAGATTTCACTGCAATATTTATTATTTATACAAAGCTGTATAAGAGCCTCCTACACCATGCTCCGGTGTGTTCTCTGGTTAGACATCTGACATTTACACAACTATCACTAAAAACATATTGAATAGCTGCTGTCAAGATGGGAAAATAGGCACACTAAACGCTTTGCATCCTATTTTAACTGAATATTTCATCCCAGCCCACCTGCCTGAAAAAAAATAGTTGCTTTTATATGTTTCTGTACATTTCTGTACAGCACAGATGCCTATAATCCCTATGTTTCTCCATCAAAAACATGTCATAATTTTAACATTTGCACATGTGTATCATAGTACAATACATTAACTCTGATCTCCAGAACTGTTTTTGCTTTGCTCAACAGGCAGGAGGAGGGGAGTCGGCAAGTATACAAAATCAACCACTATGCATCCTGACTCCCACAGGTTTTATAACATTAGGCAATAAAAGCCCTGAGTGGAGTAAGAAAAAGATTGTGGTTGTGGTTACTAAATTGGCCCATTATCACCAGAAAAACTACAATACGGGCTGATTATTTGCTGCAGACCAGAGCACAGGAGACAAGTGTCGGCGTCTAGTTTCCGTCTGAAGTTGTTGGCCTTTGTAATGTTTATCACAGGTTATTTTATCCCTTTTCCACTCTCCAGCCAAACTATTTTAGTGCCTAACTCATTGAACTTGGAATAAATAAGTTGGAATAAATCTGCCATTTGCCTACTGTTTGTGTAACTGTTTTCTGTGTCACCCATGCTAGGTGAAACTATGTAAATATCAGAGAGAGGAAGACAAAAATATCCAAGTTATTGTAGGGATCTAGCAGGTGGACAGGAAATGGATGAGTTAGAGGATGTGCTTTGGCAATAAAAGCCCAATATGAAACTAACTGCATATGATTGGATTTCCCAGGACAGACGTTAATGCATGGTCACAATTGGGATTTTGTTGCGGTGAAGCTGGGAGTCTGATTCAACACAGTCACCTCAACGGAAAGGTGTGATCATCTGTAGTCTGACTATGGCTTGTAGAAGACTGATGTTCATTGACACGTGGACAATATCCTGAACGGTGGTGCGAAGTATTTCTGTCAGGATGAGTTTATTCAGTCTGAACTAACTGAATCACAAACCTGAAGTTGGATCTATTTAAGGTATGTCATGAGATGCAATGAAAGTGATGTATACACCCAATCAGGCACGTCAAATTCAAGTCATTGGAAGGAATTCACCTGGAAAAATATTGTCAGATTTTTCATTACCCCCAAATTTAAACAAATGCAAAAGGGCCTACTGAATTATGGGAATTGTTGGAGAAAATGTGGGAATGCCCTTGCAGACCATTTTCACATTTTCTGGGATTGTCCAAGAATGAAACCTTACTGGACTGAAACGATGAAAATGAATAACACAATAATGGGGTTTGAGAATAAACATGATTTCTGCACAGTTTATCTTGGAAATCTACCACCCACTGTCAATTCTAGAGACAAATACCTGATTAATATCATGATGGCAGCCTGTAAAAAAGCCATAACAAGAAAATGGCTGAGCAAAGAACCCCCAACAAAGAAGGAATGGACTGGAATTATTAAAGAAATATACAGGGTGTCCCATAAGTCTCCATACATAGGAGACATAATACATTCCATACATATATGGTTCTAACATGTATTTCTTTATATTTCTTCTTTATAGTTCTTCAGCAGTGGAGGACACGCATTGAAATGTGTTCCCGACAAAATGGCAGTCATATAGAGCATATTATATAAATAAAAATGGTTTATGTCAAGAAACGTTTATTTTTCCTATGTATGGAGACTTATGGGACACCCTGTACAATATGGAAAAACTGACTTTCTGCTTAAACCATAACGTGGACAAATTTACTAATTATTGTCTACAATGGACATCTATCCCAGAAAATTTGACATCCCTATAGGATAACATTTTGTTTTTCTCATGAGAAGTGCACATATATGTCAACATCTGTGTGTTTTACTATCGGCATGTCTTCATGTGCATTCCGGGAAATTGTGCACAAATGTTTATGAAAATGATGGATGTAATTATGTCAGCAGATGTACGGGACATGATCTGGTGCAACATGAGAGTATATGTGGGTGATCTGACATGGATTGGAGCAAGACAGTGCCCAAGCTAACTCTTATCTTGATGGGATAATGTTGTGACTCATTGACCCACTTTTTTTTATCGTTGTATTTTAAGTTTTTTGATGCTGCCCTGTCTGTGCTTGTTGATGTCTCTTGTTTTGTATGTCTTTACTTTTTTGTTTTATTGCCTGTTTGTTAAAAAATGTAAACCTGTTAAAAATAAAGTATAAAAAAAAAGAAAGGGATGTATACATTTTAAGTGCTGATTTTTATGTTTTTAGGAGCATAAAGGCAGAATTTGACCTCTGTCTGATTTGAACATTTGAATATATGTAGAGAAAAGCATATAAAGTTCATATATTTTTCTACTTATGAAGTGTACTTTATTATCTGTGTTTTCTACTGATATTAATCCTGACCCTCTTGTATTTGTTCATGGTTTCCTGGTAGTAGCCAGTGCTCACAGTTCTCTAGGTATGGCACTTTGATGGCAGTGGGATGGCATGTGCTGCTAATTACTTATGGTCATAATATTTCAGTGAGTGGTGAATTTATTTGGTCATACACTGTGCTGAAACCCGACTACCTCACCTTTCATGGCCTGTAGTGGATTTCCTTTACCAGACTACCTTATTAGCATGACATTTCTAAATGATTAAAACAGCTTGTAAAAGCAGAAACATAGTGATAATCACTTACTAGATTATATCCCTCGGCTACATTTTGATGAGTATTTGGATTTGGCTATAAAACAGGTCAACTTGAGTCTTTTTTGGGGTTTTCTTTAGTTATCCATTTTATTTCCAGGGCTCACATTCTCAAATGCAAATGTTCCATCAAAACACCTTCCAGATACTTTTTCTTATGACAATGCAACTCAGTGTTCATACAAGAATCGGCATGTTTATTATGTAATTTTATTTGTCAATGACCACAATCTTTTCCTAAACTTAACCCCAGTTGTTTTTGGGCTTGTACCAAACAAAAAAAAGTGCTATTATTATTGTATGTGCATGGATGGATGGATGGATGGATGGTGTAGTGGTTAGCATGGTCACCTCACACCAAGAAGGTCCTGAAACCCTATCTATGTGTTAAAAGTAATGATGGATAGATGGATGGATGGACGGACGGACAGAGGGACGGACGGACGATGGATGGATGGATGGATGGATGGCGGTGTAGTGGTTAGCATGGTCACCTCACAGCAAGAAGGTCCTAAAGGCCCCGTCTACATGTGATCACTCTAAATTGCCTGTAGGTGGAAATATGATGGTGAATGGTTGTTTCTATACTTCAACACTGCGACAAGCTGGCCATCTGTCCAGGATGTACCCCACCCTCACCCAACATAAACTAGAATCAACTCCAGCCCCCCCTTCCGAAATTCTCCAGATGATTAAACACATCGAGAAAATGAATGAAAGAAATTGTTTGCATAAATGTTTATTGAGGAGACGTTTTCTACTGTCATTAAAGCAGCGTATGATGTTCATCACCAGTTTTTCATCAAATCTGTAAAACCTGAGTATCACAAATCCGTTAGTCTTTCTGTGTTTACGCACCTTAATCACTTCCCTCACGGTGAACAACTTCAAAGTTGACTCCATCACTAGCAGTCCGTTTGTTTACATACCAAACCAAAACCAAACTGTTACTCAGGCCTTTTCAGAATTCTAACCAGCCGCAGCAGCAAAAAACAATGAAGCCGTTTCCGTTTTTGTTGCTCCTGCGGCCATACTGAGGCTGTGTAGAACTCCCATTCCCACAGTGCACCTCACAACAAAATTTCTGAAAAGGACAGAGTGACATATCGGTTTGGTATGTAAACAAACGGATTGCTTGTGATGAAGTCAACATCAAAGTTGTTCACTGTGAGAGAAGTGATTCAGGCGCATAATCACGGAAAGACTAACAGATTCCTAATACTTAGGCTATCACTAGGGTTTTACAGATTTGATGAAAAATTGGTGACGAATGACATATGCTGCTTTAAGGTATGAGGACGTGTTAACTAAAATGCACTGAGTATTTTTTAATCACATCTTTGAAGACTGTAATTATATTAAAACAAGGCCTGGGATTGTTTTCAAAGTCTAAACCTAACCGCAGTTTTAGAGAGTGGTTATAAGACATATGTAGAAATGTATATCGGCTAAAATTTGCTTAGAGGTCTTATTTCTGTCTTTGTGCATAAGAAATCAATATAAGTGAATCCCCAAAGGAACTTTGTGTTGGTAAATGCAAGTTATCCAAATTTACAGGATTTCAGTTCTGTTCAACATGTTGATGGTCATATGAACTGTTTTCAGGTCAAAAATGTCCAATTTCATCACAATTAATGCTATATTTTCATGCCACAAATGGCCAAGTTATATTTGAACTGAATTTACCTGAAAAACAAATATTCTATTCTTTTAGATTCCAGAATTTCTCTTACAAGATTATATCCTACATATCACATGTTTTATTTTTACAGGTTCAATATGGAGTATGGTGCTGATCCATCCTGCTTATGTTACGCCAATACATACATTAAGAATGTCACACGTCACTTTTTCAATCAACAGTTTTCTAATAATAAGCATTTTTATAAAGAAATAACAATTCTATATTGTTATTTACTCTTTAGTATGATGATAAACTATACAATAAATAATTTGGATCCTAGTTTTTGCACAGGAATCATTAGTGTAAACGGTGACATGGCTACCGAGCATCAGTATGATGGGATCTGTAACAACCATGTCACATCCGTCCACTGCCACATTTTGTGTTTTTGTGTCAGCTGTTATTGTTTTAGATCCACAATACTAACATTTATGAATAAGAGGAGAATTAGCAATAGTAAGTCTATAAGTTTATTCCTAATAAAGTACTGGTACTGACCAGAGCATCATGGGTAATGTCACGTCCGTCCACCAGCAAAAGTTTTCACATACACGTGCTATTCAAAATCCAATATTTCTGAAAATAGAGCTTCCACTGTCAAATAATATCAGTAGTCTTTGCACTAATGTATTAGCATTATTTCAACACAGTTCTATGCATTTCTTACAACTTTTTTTTTTGACAAAAATGGCCACTCATTTGACCCCCCTCATTTTAGCCGATATATATAAGTTTCAATGATATACTCATAGTTTATAGAAAACTACAGTGGCTGTGATTGGGCTGTTTATCCTCATAGAATGTCTCTGCTACCTGCTAAATCAGTCAGAAGGATATAGAGATAGACTGAAAGTGTTTGGGGGACAAATAAAAGGAGAGAAGGAATTTGTAAGCTTAAATCCGATAGTCTACGCTGTGTCAGTGGAGGGTTTTCCTGTTCTTGGGCGATTTAGGTAAGAAAGCAAGGGTGAAGAGAGATGGCTTGGTTCAGTCTGAGGGTCACGCTCAGTTTAGCATCGCTACAAGGCCAGAGAAACCTTTTTTTCCCCATGAAAGCTTTCAGAACTGTCACACCTGCTTAGGTCTGTAACACGGCCCCCCTTCTTCCTCCCCTATTCCACCTTCCCTTCCTTCATCTCCTCCTCTTTCCACACGCACTCCACATCCCTCCTCAGCCTCCCACTACCCGAAGAAAACAACAAGCTTCCTCTTCCTCCCATCCCTTTGACTTTCGTTCTGTCCCTGTCATGCCCACAAAGTGATTATTTTGTTGTTGATCAATGTCTCAGGGGAGGCATCTGCATCTGTAAAGGTCCCTGGTAGATTTAAAAATAACCTTAGCACCAGAGAATTTGGTTATATATTCCAGTAGATGCTAGAATATGAACATCTTGTGTTTTGTAAAACGACCCGGCCATTTACAGGAAAAGTACAGACTTATATTTGCACTGCAAGAATCTTTTTTTTTTTTTTTCCATGAGAAGCCATTAGTGAGGGTACTTACATATTCTGCTGTTACTGCAAAAAAGACTGGCACAGATCCAGCAGTCAAAAACTTTAATTTACCCTCATAAAAACGAGAGGGCAAAACATGGCAGGTGAAATCACAACACCATTTTCTCCAATAAATAAGTAATGTGACATTTCAGGTTGCGTTATATCTGACAGAGGTGAAAGAAATTGGTCAAATTACTTGAGCTTTCTCTGTAAAAGCAGCTCATTTTAGTGATAGACAATGTTAAAATATGTTGTCCCAATAACTCTGCTCCTGTTATATTCATTGCCGAAATGTGGACACGTTCATTAAATATAAATACAGTCGCAGAAAAAATTATTAGACTATCAAAAGTCATCAAAAACAATGGTTATACAATCAAGTACTAACTCCAGTGTGTGTCATGTGACTAAAACAGACAGAAAAGAAAACATGGAATGCCTAAAAGCACTGTTTTTGTCAGTACAATGCCATAGATATTGATGTAAAAACTGAAGTGATTTTAGTTATTATCAAGAAAATCATGGAAAATGGATAGATATCAGCTCTGAAATTAATTAATTTATTTTTATTTATTTATTTCAAACATGCAAAGAAACAAAACAAAACAAAGCAAATGAAGACAAAAACAAAATAACATTTAAATGAACAGAATCCATCTTCAAGTATGTGCAAGTCTGAATTTTGCATCATCGAAAAGGAGTAGGAAGAAGTATAAACTTATTTAATCCTGCCCCTCAACTGCTTTTACACCTTTATCACTAACTTAATACGACAATCAAACACTACATTTTTTTCCCTAATTTTAGCATTCAACCACAACAAATACATAATGCAGTAATTGAATTATACACAACAATATGTTCATGGCTGTACAGTCATACAAACAGACTCAACAATTCAACAATTTTCTTCAATAATTACATTAAATTAAACTTTTATGAGCTATATTTGTTGTTATCATTATATTTGTCCAAACAAAGGTACCTTTAGTTGTACCAGTCATTAAAATGAACAAGAAATTGAAGAAAACAAGGGCGGTCTAATAATTTTTTCCACGTCTGTATCCACAACAGAGACCTGTAAATCCAGTATTAATGTAGACTGGGAAATGACAAAATCTACCTGACACTGTCAGTTACAACAATAAAAATAATATTATTTTCCTTTTCTATGTAAATTATCACCCCAGTTCTCCCTGGGAATACTTCTGTCAAAAAAATCTTACAGTGTTAGGCAATATTATTATATATAGAGAATGAAATGATTCATTCCACCAAAGAAAAATGGAAACATTCTCTGTTTAGAGCACAGCAAACTAAATTCACTGCATCTGTCTATGTGCTAATTAGCAGTGTTTTGTCTTATTGCTTACATCAACCCTATTTAAAACAGTAATTCCCTCATACTCATCTATTCGGAGAGTCAAATTTAGCAACTAGCTAAAGGAAATATGCTAAAATGGAAAAAAAAAAAAAAAAAAAAAGTTTTGTTAGCATGTCTAGCTCGACCGTTTTTATCTCAATAAAAAACAAACCAGAAGAAAAAGTGTAGCAAATACAGTGTACATTTAAATGTTACCTTTAGACATTTTATAAACCAAATAACATTTACATTTTTATACTAAATTTATTTAATCCTACCCCTCAAGTGCTTTTACGCCTTTATCACTAACTTAATACAACAATCAAACACTACATTTTTCCTAATTTTAAGATTCAACTGCAACAAATACATAATGCAGTAATTGAATTATGCACAACAATATGTTTATGGCAGTACAGTCATACAAACAGACTCAACCATTTTCTTCAATAATTACATTAAATTAAACTTTTATGAGCTATTTTTGTTGTTATCATTATATTTGTCCAAACAAAGGTACCTTTAGTTGTACCAGTCATTAAAATGAACAAGAAATCGAAGAAAACAAGGGTGGTCTAATAATTTTTTCCGCAACTGTACACACAACAGAGACCTGCAAATCCAGTATTAATGTGGACTGGGAAATGACAAAATCTACTTGACACTGCCAGTTACAACTATAAAAATGATATTATTTTCCTTTTCTATGTCAATTATCACCCCAGTTCTCCCTGGGAATACTTCTGTCAAAAAAATCTTACAGTGTTAGGCAATATTATTATATATAGAGAATGAAATGATTCATTCCACCAAAGAAAAATGGAAACATTCTCTGTTTAGAGCACAGCAAACTAAATTCACTGCATTTCTCTATGTGCTAATTAGCAGTGTTTTGTCTTATTGCTTACATCAACCCTATTTAAAACAGTAATTCTCTCATACTCGTCTAATCGGAGAGTCAAATTTAGCAACTAGCTAAAGGAAATATGCTAAAATGGGAAAAAAAAAAACAGTTCCGTTAGCATGTCTAGCTTGACCGTTTTTATCTCAATAAAAAACAAACCAGAAGAAAAAGCCTAGCAAATATAGTGTACATTTAAATGTTACCTTTAGACATTTTATATACTGAATAACATTTATATTTTATTACGATTTATTATTTATTTAAGTGGATTTTATTATTTGTTAAGGAAGATAAAAGGTGTTGGTGCAGAAACATGACTGCAGTGGGATGCTAATGTTGCCTGCTGCTCATAGCTGAACAGCTTCATTAGCATTTGTTTTGACAGTATTCTGCCCCCCATTGCATGATTTGCATAAAACTACTGTATAATTTCAACGGGAAAGTAGCTGGGCTGAGCAGTACTTATCTGCTTAATTTTCTTAGCCTTATAATCACCAATTGTATGAGTTATGAGTGATGTCTATTTATTTAGGGACAATGATGAGACATAATATTGTGTGCTGAACAAGGGCTTTGCAGCTCCTGTTTCTTTATGCATATAATATGTGGTCAAAAGGTACACTTCTCAGTCATTAAAGAAGCAGGAGCTTACACTACAGAAATAAAAGTAGCATACAATAAAATACACAAAAATAAACACACAATATAATTAGTTAAATACAGGTCTGGTTTGATTTTTGACCTTACTTAGTTCATTTGATTTCAGTTTGTAATGTATTCCAGCATTGGCACGATGTAATATTTAATTACCATTCATCATGTCTTTCTTTGGTTCCATCTGAAAAGGGGTTCTGGGGCTAAACTAAAACACTTCAAGACAAATTTGAGAAAAACAAAAATGAACAAAGCTCTCAAACGTTATTACTCGACGCTGTTGCTTGGGGCTGACCTGCCTATCTTCTGCTGTGAGTGTGTCCTCTTATACATTTGGTTCATGGTGTAGAATTTATGGTTTAAGCTTTGAAGAATGGCTCTTTTCGATATAAGTATGTGAGTGTTGTGATTTGTGCTTAAAGTAAGTATACCACTTGTGAGCCCAGGGCGCAGAGAGTATGTTTACTCACACTCGAGGATTTCATTTTGTATTTCCATCAGTGTTGATTTTGTGAGTGCCTTCTGTGTGTGTTCTGTGTGCAGGTCGGTACTTGTGTGTGATTTATGTAGAACATACTCTTCACTCAGGGGCTTTTCTTCTTGATGTAAGTGCTCTATACTTTCTAACTCAAGATATACGTACACTATTGATTTATGGTACCTGACCACATTTATTGGGTGCAAATGAAAAGCCAATAAGGTGTTTATAGACACACATATATACCTCAGCTTAATGCCCCATGACTTGTTAAGTTTTTATATGCAGTGTTGCCTCTCAGGTAACAAATTGTATTCAACTCTCTGTCGTCTGTAAGCAAAAGTGGTTGTGGGAGATGGTTTGGCTTTTACGTGCCACCTGAATGGAGATATCTAAAGTAAAGTGTGCAACCACTTACCTCCTTTCTGTCACAAAAATGTTTCTAGATTGCCATTTTTTAGCTTCAAGTTTGGCTTTCTACTCAGCATCTTGATTTTTAGCCTCTATTTGGTCAAAAAGTTGGAGGGAATTTATCAAGCTAATGCTACTGGTAACTCACTGTAAACTAGGGTGACCAGGTGCTTACGCGCCACGTGTGGGACAAGGAGTGTGGTTGTGTGGGACAGTGTGGGACACATAACCGTAATGCTGAAACAAAGTCTATATTTTTAAACAATGTGCATCTTATTGTCCAGGTTATTAATATGAATAACAACAATTTTATTTGGTTGCACACGGTATGCACATTTTTGCACTGGGCATTTATTTTTTGCTTTTTCTGCAAAGGTTTCAACAACTTTTTTTGCTCGTAAAAACAAAACAAAAAATCTACTTGTAAAAAGTGAAAAAAGAACGCTCAAGTTTCAAATTATTCATTGCTTGTGTTTCATCCAACACAAGCAATGCCAAAATATCCACAGATTTAAACTGCTATACAAAAATGTGGTCTGGTCCCAGAATAAAGATGGAGGGTCTTAAAACTGATGTTCCATACATACTCTGTCTTATATGTTTATGTGTGCTTGTTGTTCCTCATCTAGTTGGTATGTGTTGTCCATTACCATGTGGTATTGTTCTTACCATCGCTGGTATGTGCTGCCCTTTACCATTAGTGTTTTTTTGTTTTTTTTTTCTTACCATTGTTGGTATGTAATTATTGCTGTTCTTTACCACTTGTGGTATTGCAGTTTTTTTGTTTTTACAATTGTTGGTATGTCATTATCATCATGTAAGTTGACGGTTAACTGTTACCTGTGGTAACACCACCAGGAATGTACTTTGTTTCTATTTTTTTTACACACATTTTGGTTATGCAATGTAAATACTGTCAAATGAGTTTATGCTAATTTGGTATCAGCCTATTTTGTTCTATTTTGTTCTGGCTCAAAGTCAAAGGACAGGAGTGAGTGTTTAAAAGTTATTATGTTAAGTTATTTGAAGATGAGAATGGGGGTGGGATTAAATAAGTTTTTCTTCTTCCCACTCCTTTTTGAGTATAAATTATTATTATTATTTTTTTTTTTTTTTGGGGGGGTTGAATTTGCATGTATTCCGTGAATGCTCAAAATAAACAAAGGAATGAAAATGAAAATACTGTAAATAAATACTTTTAGAGAATCAGCTTTTTTTTATTTTTTTATTTGAGTACATGTTCTCAACCCTCAAAGGTAAACTAATCTATGTGCAATAAAACAAAAAGGCATAACTGACAACATCAGAACAGCTGTTTCCACTTCCAGCCAGCCTAACATTACTTGGACCAAAGACCTTTGTGCATCCAAACCCAGAACAGTCAAACATTTAGCATTCTAACACAGTAATAAAAATAGAATAAGATGAAGTCAATATCTTGTGGAATTTTGTCAAAAAATAAATATCCACAAACATAACAAAAGCATATTTTGTCACCTCAAGTCTCTCAGTTCAAACTCCAAACTTAAAAATAGTTAAAGGGAATATGGATCAAATCTGACCAAACATCACATACATACAGTGTGTGGCTTCAGGTCATACTCGACTCCATGTGCGATGGAGAAATAAGTTTGACGTAGTTCACAGAATACCCTCTGTGAATCATCCCCCACCGCTTTCGCCGATGTCTTTTCTGTAGCTGCATTTTCTTTTTTTGTGTGGAGTTTCCATGAGTTCCGCCAATATTTGCATGTCGGTGTCTGAGACTTTTGCCTTTGTTTTTTGTGTGTCAGTGGGCGGAGCTCAGGAGGATGCTGGTGACAGGTTGACGGACTCCTGACCCCACGTGTATGTTGGTTGATTGACAGCGGACACAGCCAATGGTGATAGCGCTGTCTCCATTCTAAAATGAAAGTCATGTTTTGGAGGAAGGCGACTGTCCTGCACTTTGGAGAGACAGAGCTAATCAAATGCGGGACATCGTCTCAATTTGTGGGACGTTGTCATGTCGGCTCCCAGACTGTGTCTGGATTTGTCTGTCTTTTATGTTGTCTGTCATTTCCTGTTTTATTTTGTTAAGTTCCCTCATGTGTCTTGTCTGGTGTCTTTACTTCCCTTCCCTGATTGTTTCACCTGTGCTGATTACCTGACTCCACCCTGATGTGTTCCACCTGTGTCCAATTGTCTTCCCGTCCTCTTGTGTATTTAAACCCTGTGTCTTCCCCTGTTTGTTTGCCAGTTTGTGTTCTACACTCGTGCGCTCACTCACCAGCCTTTTGGATCCTGTCAGTCTGTCTGCCCGTTGTGACCCTGTTTCGTCTTTCGACCACCGATTCTGCCCGTTCCTGTTTTGCCTGCTCGTCTATGACCTGGCCTGTTTTTTGACCTCCCTTTGTTTATTCCTAGTCGGGGTTCCGTTGGGTTTTTCCCGGCTCGGCCACACTGGTCGCCAGCTGATCCTACTCACGGCCCAGAAGTCAAGCCCCGGACACAGCGTCTCCACAGATTCACTAATTATTCTGTGTTGTGTTTTTTCACTTGTTAAAGTGTTCAATAAACACCCTCGAACTCACGTCAGTCTTTTGGTCTTGCAGTTGGGTTCAGCCTCTGTACTAGTCCCATCACAGTCCTGGAAAAAATGGTCATAATGCTGTGCAGTCCTGTACAAAGCAGGACACCTGGTCACCCTACTGTAAACACCAATCACACCACTAAAACTGTTGTGGTAAAGTCGTAATGTCACTTTCGTATTGTTATGAACACGCTAATTAGTGTTAGCTATTACACACCACACTAGCTGATGGACCATCCACTCATCCAATTTCTGAACCACTTATTCCTTGTTAAGGATGCACCAATCTAACTTTTTCCGTTCCAATGCCGATACTGATGCTGGGGCCTTGCATATTGGTTGCTACCCAATATTGATCCGATATCATTAGAGATGGGAATCGAGAACCGGTTCTTTTTGAGAACCAGTTTACAGTAGCCTGATTCCTTGGAATCGTTTGCCTGCCTGCTTAATGATTCTGCTTATCGATTCCGCCTTCGTTGTGCATGCGCAATGACGTCACACGTATGCTGCATTGTTTTGGTCAGAGCACAGCCAACATGGTGTTGAGGCAGAAACGGTCCAAAAAGACGACACCAGGTCCACTGGAACACTTGCAAAGCTTCCATTTCTTCAAAAGGGTGGAATCCCTCCAATATGCTCAAACATTTGTCCACAGCATGTGAATCATTTACAGGAATGTCACGTATTTGATACTCTACTTAGCAGCGCTTGTGAATGTAGTGGCAGAGTGAACCCCGGGCCGGTTCTGGTTCCGGTGTGGGCAACAAACGTTGTAACTCCTCAAATACAAGTTTCTGAAGGTAAGAAGGGAAAGGAAATGAGGTGCACAACAACAGGAGACGAGCCGAGCCAAGTCGAACCGGTTCCACATAGTAGAAATGCGGCAATAGAGGAATTAGTAAAGCGTCTTTAGTTTCACTTTCACTGTACCCCCCACCCCCCCGCAACCGGCCCAGTGTCATCATTTATTATTATTTGTACATACTGTATATGTTATATTTTCTGTGCAGAGATGAAAATATAAAAGACAGTTAATGCAAACACACCCATTTGTACTCTTTTATTCCCTCACCCAATGAGAATTGATAAGAGAATCGATAAGGAATCGGATCGATAAGCAATATTGATAATGGAATCGGAATCATTAATTTCTTAACGATTCCCATCCTTAGATATCATTCTTGATTTAAGAAGCTACAAGCCTTAACCACTGCAGTGTTTCCTGTGGAACTGATCACTTGCTGCGTGCGTGGGTCGGCCGGTTTCTGTCCTACTTATTTAATAAGTAGCCTGTGTGTACCTCAGAATTTCGACTACTGTGCAGATGTCAGCCATTAAGTGTCTGTCCCATACATCTCTCTCTCTCTAATTTCACGAGGTACGCGCACAGATGTACGGCTGCAGGCGCCAATGGTGGGGTGCGCCATGGCAAAACCTTACCAGTGGAAACGTTGCTAGTGTGGTAAATGGGCCTGGTTTTGGGGCGGGGCGGGGTGGGGGGGGGCTTAATACCCCCTTAAATAAACATCCTGCCCCCTCAAATTAAAGTTTCCAAAGGTAAGGAAAAGGAAAATGAGCAGCACAACAGCAGGAGACTCTTAAGTTTCACTTTCACTTTTGGTCGTAGGATCTGCGTGGACTTGTGAGATCTGGCATGGACCGCATGCCCCCCCCCCCCCCCCCCCCACACACACACACACACAAGGATTGGTCTTACGGATTGGTTGGTTTTACCGATCCCTGATCCAGCTAAAATGTTGAAATCAGATCCGATATCCAATCCTAATATCGGATCGTTGCAACCCTGTTCCTCATGAGGGTCACAGAGATGATGGAGCCTATCCCAGCTACCTATGGGTGAACCCTGGATGTGTTCCATTCCACTGTAGGGCAGACATATACAGACAAACAGCCATTCACTCTCACATTCACACTTACGTTGAATGTTTTCGGATGGTGGGAGGAAGGCAGAGTACTCACAGAGAACCCACACAAACACGGGCAGAACATGCAAACCCAGGACCAACTTGCTAGGAGGTTATATTGCTAACCACTGCACCACCATGTTGCCCCTGATGGACCACAGAATTTGAAATAGTGTGAACTGCCAAAAATGCATCCACAAGGGATTAAAATTCTGTTTGTGGATACAGGACCCAGCTCCTATAATGGGTGAAGCCAGTTTTAGCACACCATTAATGCTGAAGCTATAGGCACCAAGATACAATTACCTCAGTCAGTCAATCTATCGTACGTATCAAGTGTCACAAATACTGATGCAGGTATACTGTTCCACACACACAGACACAAAGAGGTCATTTTCATGAGCGCATTAATGTTCATTCATGTCAGAATTTTCACTGATTGATTGATTTAATGTATTATTTTGTCAGGCATATAATAAACCAGCTCATGATGAGTTAACAGGACATCATTAATCAATCAAGGAAACCACAGCTAGAATATAAACACAAATTACATGTAATAGTAAACAAACAAACCCTCCAGAGGGCTTTTTTTTGTTTGTTTTATTTTTTGTTCTTAAGTTGGAAAATTAGGCCGCCAGCCAATTCTCCTCTCACCAGAGCACCAGAACATTTGTGGATTGTGGATAAATACTTCATTAAAGATAAATGTTATTAACTCATGATAATAAGAAGGATACAAAAGAAAATGATGTGATTCTTTGTCAGCTTCATTCAATCCACAAATCAGTTGAATCCTAACTAACTCTAACCCAAATTAACAACAGCAAGTGGTGCTTTGGAATTAAAATGTAGCTCTAAAAAATAGCTCTAAAGTGAAAACAGAAGTCATTGGTTCTGTGTGTTTCTTCACACAAATATTATCAAGGTTAAAATAAACTGAACAGTGAAGATCTTTATGAGTGCAATCAAGTATTTTTACTCAGAGACCATTGTACTGAATGAGCACTTTGACTTTTGACACTTTCACTACATTTGGCTGATTATGATGAGATAGTGGTGGGATTAAATAAGTTTTCTTCTTCCCACTCCTTTCTGAGCAGTACATATTGAATTTATTTTCTTATTACTAGTGTACATGGCAGTTGCTATTTTGTCTTGATCATCTTTATTTATTAAGGTATTTGCTCAGACATTAGTTCCTTGTACACAAAAATTTTACATTTTTTCTTCTGCTCCAAACAAATAAATGAATGAATGAATGAATTATAATCTATTCACTATATATACAAATTTCTAGTTCAGTGTTTATACAGAGTATATTAATAATTTCACTGCAGTATCTAACCTTACACATATTCCCTCACTGCTGTCTGTACCATTACATCAAACCATGAAAATCAACTATCACAGTGGTTAAGGTGTCACTAAATACCGACCTCTTCATATGTTTTTTTTAGCAGAATGACTTGATGAGAATAATCTACCTCAAGTCTCAGCCAAGTCGAGTTTGTAGGTCCGAAGTCCTGTGACTTAAATCAAGTTGAGTGACCCAAATTCCCAATTTCCAATGGTTAAAATGGTGACTATCAGTGTTAAGCTCAGCCCTGAAGCTTTAAGATATCAACTAGACGCAGCGCAGACCTCTGCCAAGGCAGATCAGTGCCCCCCCCTCGATCACCACCAAATTTTAATCATTTGTTCCTTGTGCCAGTATCAGTATTTCCTGAAATGTTCATCCAAATCCATCCATAACTTTTTGGGTTATCTCGCACACGGACAGACAGACAGACAGACAGACAGACAAACCAATGGCAGCAAAAACAAAACCTCCTTGGTGGAGGTAACAAATATTAAAGATCTGTTTGACCGAGCGGAGCAGTTTTACACATACATCTCAGAATCAAAAGCTTTGCTAAGACATGCTGGTTACTCAATTTGACTGAAACACTAGACTGCCTCTAATGAACAGCATAGCATTCCAAGTCAAATGGTGGCTTTTGTCTTGGATTTCCACCATATCTACTGAGTTTCATAAAGCTCAGTGTAGCCCTTGGTGAGTCACACTTAACAGATCCTCATTAACAACCTTGGACAGGCAAAAACAATGTCCTGTTTCATTTCAGGGTTATTAATGCTTACATTCAGGTAAACTTCATGAAACAGTTCTGCTGAAGAAAGCTTTGGAAGTCCCTTTTCTTAACACATGCACCACAACTACAATAAAGATCTACCATGGTTTTGGAGTCAGGTTCAGGCAAGTTTTGACACTTCTACATTGGCTGTATTTTACTGATTTGTTGCCTACACACAGCCTTCCCCTATAAATTAATGAGCTGATAATCATGTAACATTCCTGCATAAAATGGGTAATTGAGTGTCTATAACACAGGTGTCAAACATGCGGCCCGGGGGCCAAATCTGGCCCGCCAAAGGTTCCATTCCAGCCCGCGGGATGAAAGTGCAAAAAAAAAAAATTAACCTGAACAGTCAAGGCTGTCAAAAGCCTTTTGGTTCAGGTTCCACATACAGACCAATGGGATCTCAAGTAAAAATGAGAACACAATAACCCATAAATAATGACAATGACAAATTTTCTTTGTGAAAAATTAAGTGGAAAAAATTGAAGTGAAAAAAATAACATTGCACTGTGAAAATATTTACATTTACAAAACTAGTCTTTCACAATAAAATGCAAATAAATACATAAATAAAAACAAAGATGAACAACCCGAAATGTGCAATTTGAACAATCTTCTGCCTGTTACTAAATGTTTTGTGCATTTATGGATCTACTGTGACCTGTAGTTGTGTTAACAATAAGAGATGGAATATTGTAGAAATCGTTCAAATTTTAGTTCCAAACTCCAAAATTTTAACAATATTACACCTGTTACCAAATGTTTATGTAACATTGTGTGTAATGTACATGTATAAATAATAAGTTGAGGCATAATATTGTTAAAATTCCACTAATTTTTCAAATGAAATTTCTGTTATTCACATCTTTTTTGTAAAATGTAAATATTTTCATAATTTATTTGGGGGTTTTTTGAACTAAAACAAAAAGAAAAACTTAGATTTGTCATTATTTATAGGTTATTAAGTCATTATTTTACTGGTCTGGCCCGCTTGAGATCAAATTGGGCTAAATATGGCCCGTGAACCAAAATGAGTTTGACACCCCTGGTCTATAATATGAAACTTGAATACATTTATACAGTTATTTGTAAGCATAGGCAATAGTTTTGAAGCACAGTGGATATTTGTCTTTTTCTTTTATGTGTCCAGTGTTTTGAACTGAATCTCCTTTCCTTTCTGTCCTCTCTCACCCATAACTGTTGCAGCGTCACAGCTAAAACTCCAAGAGCTTGATGGCTCAGTGACACGGTAACATCAAACAGGGCTCACAGCCCATTTAATATGTCAAACCATGGTCTCTCCTGCCTCTCTCTGCCTAGAAACCATCTACAAAGCATAAATACTATGTATAATCTCTGAGACCAACAGAGGATTTAACACTTGGTTTTAGGGTCTGGTAATTAGAAATGCATTTAGGCCTTCAAAGGATGCTGCCGATGGAGATCAGAGGCCTTTCTTAGCATTTAAAGCTCTCTAAAGAAATGTCATAAGTGCTGAGATTTTTTTTTTCCTCCCCTTCACCTTCTTTCTGCCTTCAGGCCATTTATAAAAATACAGCCGTAACTCATCCCACATTCAGTTTTTAATGATTGTAAATGATATACCTATTTTCCATAGTGCTTCTTCAAAGCTGCTATTCTTTTAAGGTAAAATAGACGAGTACGGGAGGGGAGAGAAATCCTCCCTTTGAGCTCCTTTTCAGGGCTCTCTTTGATCGAGTTCTGGTGTGTGTTTGCAGTTGCATGCATGCAGAAGCATTTATAGGTGTGTGTATGTGCACGTGTGTTCATGTAAACAGTAAACAGAAACACCATGTTCCCAGGAGCCACAGATATGTGATCAAATAGAAACCTCTGAGGTGTATGAGAAGGCGGTGGGTGTTCATGTTTGTGTGCACATGAGTGAAAATGAGGAGGTTTGCTTCTTCCCGGCTAATGACAGACACCCCAGACGGAACTTTGGAACGCAAACGAGAAAAAAAGAAAGCGCCGCCACTGCCACAGCCCCGAACTTTCCTTGCATCATTACCCCTTGCTTTGAATGTTTCATGCACGCAACAAACGCAGAGAAATGCAATTCATCACGCCTTCGCTACACATATTGCTAAAAATTATTCATGGAAGTTTGTAATTATGTGGAGGAGACATTTTCTTGTTCATTCTCCATGAACAATATTCATGTTGTGACTCAGCTCTCTGGAGCCATTACAGTAGAGTAAAGAAGCATTTCCTTTTGACATTTGGCTCATTTCCTACACATTAACATTTTGCCATCTTTGTTCCACAACTGTGTGGTGTCTAATTAATCTTTCCACTGGAGCTGTATGTTAAATGTATGTCTAGTATCTGTATTCTTTTTGTACTCTGCCCAACCACAGATCTACCGTAGACAAAATTAAAAGTTAATCATTCACTGAATACATTTCTCTATCAATGTCTGATAATAAATAAAATATCTTTGTTATACATCAGGTTGTTTTTTGCCAGTATGTGACCCCTATACTCACATGTACATATATGATGTGGGCTTCACAGACTTTCATATCATATCTGTATTTCCCACATGTAGGGTCAGGGCAAGGGTTTATGTTTCAAGACTGATCTCATTCCCAGCTGGTTGTCTACGGATGCTTGATCATGATCATGATCATGAATATATTCTGTTTCCATGCCTGGAGCATCCTTATAGTGTTAATTACATTGGACAAGGAAAAAAAAAAATCTGCTGCTGGAGGCAGGCATGCGGACTCCAAATCTGAAATCAGAATTCAACTAAAATGTCAGGATTTTGAGTAATGGGAACAAAAACAACACTAATTTTCCAGCCTTGCCTTTTATTCGGTATGAGGGTCAAACCTAATGAAGAACTAGAAAAGCACTCGGAAAGCGCAGACCTCCACCAAGACAGATCTGCCCCCCCCCCCGTGTTACGCCCCGGCCTAGGGGTTAACCAGGGCGAACATAATGTCCTCACTTTGTCCCCTCCCAGCTCCCAAGCACACACGTCAGTCACAAACTAAGATTCACAATATTTATTATTACTACTTTTGTTTTAAACAACTAAGGAAGGGTTAGGGGAGGGAGCGGCTAAAACAACAAACAAAATATCTTCTTTACAGTTTAAACTAAATTACCTACTCAAAATAAATGCACAAAATAAAATACAGCAAACTTGCCTAAACTTCCTAACCAAAAACAGGAGAAAACGAGAAAACAAAAGAGCCGACCTCCCCTACCAGAAAAAGGTTCAATTTAACAAAAACTATTTACAACCATAAATGTACAATCGAATTATCACACGAAGGCTGACGGTCACACACATGAACACAGGGTTGGAAGCTGGCAGGAGGCAAGAGAGAGCGGGGACGGAAGCTCCAGGGCCATTTTTAAAGGGCCGGGCAATCATGCTCCACCAATTAGCAACCTGCAACAAACAGACACAAAAGGGCACAGCACACCTACAGGACGGGGGAGAACACACACACTAAACAGAAAACATATACACATAGAACACATAAATAGACAAATTATGACCCAGGGTCATAACACTTGTGTCAGTATCATTTCCTGAAAATTTCATGAAAATCCATCCATAACTTTTTGAGTTATCTTGCTAACCAACCAACCAACAAACCAACAAACAACCAAACAAACAAACAAACAAACCCTGGGAAAAACATAACCTCCTTGGTCGAGGTAACCAGATAGAAACATATATAAACCAGATCGAAACCTATTAAACCAGATAAAAACCTATGTAAATGAAAAATGTGTCATAAATGGAATTTTCAATGTTAAATTGAAATGTCCACAGAGTCCACATTCCACAGAGGATGTGGACAATTTTGTGCCAGATACAAGATATTGTTATAAGCTATGGGTGTATCAAATTGGAGGCTAATCGGAGTTGTTTTGAATTTTTTTATGAATTTTCGAAAATTGCTCAATGATGAGAGATAGGAAAATTTGAGATTTTGTGACCTTGCTGTGATCTTGAACTTTGGCCTACTTGGCCCAAACTTTAATGGGTTCGTCCCAGGGCCTAGGCCTATCTGTGGGTAAAATTTGGGAAAGATGGTTGGAATAGCTTTCCCGTAAAGTTGCTAACAAACAAACACACAAGCAAGAAAAGCACTCGAAGAGCGCAGACCTCCACCAAGGCAGATCAGTGGGCCCCCATGCCACCCCCCAATCACCACCAAAATTTAATCATTTCTTTCTTGTGCCAGTATCAACATTTCCTGAAAATTTCATGAACATCTGTCCATAACTTTTTGGGTTATCTTGCTAACAAACAAACAAACAAACAAACACACACGAACACAAAGCAAAGTGATCACAGTACCTCCTCGCGGAGATAATAAACTCATCTGAGCCCACCAGCTTGGCTCAAAATTGTTTCAAAATGTTTCAGACTCTGTTTTCTTGTTCTTTTGGGTTGGAACACTTTCCTGCTTTAGGAACCGACCGTAATCAGCCTCATGTTTACCGTAGGTTGAAGTACTCTTGGTGGTTTTCAGAAATGGCATGGAATGAAATGGAATTGTTCACCATGCTCATCACTTACATCATCTGAAATAGGTGGAAAAAAAAAACAAGTGTAAGTGGAGGAAATGATCTTTAACATACTGCAACACATCCGTTCATGTGGTTTTACCATGTTCCAAACCAGGTGATAATAATTTAGAAAAATTTTTGCACTTCATGAATAAATGAATCCCAAGCTGTTAACTGTCAAGATGAGATTCGAGGGGAACATGGGCTCACCAATCACCAAAATTTTCTCTCAGGTATTAAAAAACACCTGATTTTTTGATTTGTAGACCTAAAACACTGTTGTGATAAACTGCTGACAGCATGTATTGACTTGTACAAAACTCAAAATCCTGACGTGTTGGAGAAATTCTGAGTTTTGGATTCAGTGTACCTGATTTAGGTAAGATCAGGTGTTTTCCTCCTGGTAGTGAAATCTTTCTCTTTTCTGTATTTTTTTACCAGTGTTATCAGTGTGCAGAGTACCAGAGAAGACAGTCCTCAGATGGAAATTAATCACATGGGTCAGGTGACTAATGCCGCGTTTCAACTACGTGGAACGGGCTCGACTCGACTTGGGTACCAGGTACTATTCCTGGAAACCGTTTCCATTACAGGATACTACTGACTTTATTTATTTATTTATTTTCCTAAACCCACCACCACCACCCCTCTTCAGAGGACACGGAGGATACTACTGACTTTAGAGTACCTGGACATCATAGCAATGCTGCGCGTAACTTCTGTGATGTCTGCTCAGAGAGTTGCTGATAAACTCACTCATTGAGTGTTGCCCCATCAAGCTAACGGTGAATCATTTCACCGGCCACCAATGACAGAAATGTCTGAACCTCCTCGACCAACCATGGTGTCGTTTTGTGGGCTGTCATCATGGATTAGCCTACTGGTACATTTACTGTAAATTTCCGAATCTGTTTTTTTTTTTAAATGGCGTGTCATGCATTGATGACGCAATGACGCAGACAACTCTCTGATCAATCAGTGGTCTGCAGTGTTTGCACGTCACATTTCAGTATTTCTTCACCCATTTTGGAACCTTGGCCAAGCAAGTGCTAAAAAAGTAGTACCGGGTACCAGATTCCAGGTTCTTTTACGTAATGGATGCACAAAAAGGCCGAGTCAAGTCCAGCTGGTATCATTTAGTGGAAACGCAGCATTATAAGAGGTGGTTGGAGTTATTATGAAATCCACCAAAATTTCACATTTTGATTCATGCTGTTTGCTTTGCTTTTTTTTTTTCTTTTTTTTTTTTTTTACCTGGTGTTCTTCAGCATTTGATTTCCTCATCATATGTGTCTCTGTCACTAACATTACTTGTCAGTGTCATTCTGACATGTCGACAATAACTTTCAGATTTTTTCCTGTTCTGGATTGGACAGTAAAATGCATTTACTTGACATTGTCAGTAAGAAAAGAAGTGACACGGGCTATTTTTGATTATAATTTAGTTTCTCTTATGGGTTGTGAGTTAAGAAAAGGTTGGGAACACCTCTGTTATACAAGTTAAATTAATGCTAAAATGTGTGTCGTGTATCTCATTTTCCATATTTCTTTATTTTCGGCTTTTCTTCATGTTTTCCCGTTCCATGTAGATTAAACAAAAGAGTCTTTTAGAGTTAATTAAACTGTCATCTTTTAACCAGTTTCATGAAGTCTTTTTAATTATTACCTGACTTGTTATGAGCCAGTATGGGTCTTTGTTGTTAATTTTTTCTGGTATTTTCCTAAATGAAAGGGCAAATGCTTGTTGTCTAACTACTTCTGACAGTAATGACAATAAAGTTGAATCTAATGTAATCCAGTCTAATGTCATGTAATACTCCGTAGGCATATATAAACATTACATTGCATGACTTCTTTTTGGGTGTTTTTGCCAACACCAACAACAAAGAGGCCATCAATCACAGCCCTAGAAAGGGCTTGTCTTCAGGAAACCCACTGCTTTCCTGACGTTTTATTTGATCTGATTGGTTGGCGGCCATGACCTCCTCCTCACGTTGAGGTTATGGGGTCCTTCTTGGTGTCTAGTCAGATTTGTCTGGTTTGGCCTTTAGTATAATGTGTGCACACAAATACACTCTTACAAGACCAACAATGTGCACAAAGGCCCATGTATAAATGCAGCCACACACACTTAGACACACACATATACACAGGCTGTGGTCAGGCGGTGAGGACTCTAGAATCAAACAACACCTGAATCCAGACAGCTGGCCTGATGAGGTCTGATGTGGCCTCGGGCGTCTGAAACTCTGCATTCTCAATAGACTCGCTCAGCTACCTACAGTGTACAGTACCGAGGTCGGCAGACCATCCAACCTCCGCGACCAAGGGCGTACCCTGGATGAATTTTAAAGAAAGTCTTTTTTGTTACAATGCTCCAGCAATGTTCTGTGGAGCTCTGCGCATTAAATCCCCACACATCCTTTCTCATGGAGGAATGAAAGTTCCTTAAAGCCTCTTTTACTGGCAACGTGTCTGAATAATTTATGACCAAAACTACATTCAATAGTGGTGGAATGTAACTCCATACTTTTATTTAGGTACTGTATTAGCATTACCCCATCAACATATCTAAAAAATAGGACCAATGGCCCTGTATCTTACCGGCCAAATTAAAAGCTTTGGGAAATGTATCCAGATGCCATTTACTATCACCCAGTTATGTGTATTTATTATATTACAGAAATAGCACAAGCTGAAAGCATGGACGGTTGGGATTTATTCTTTGATAGACCTGGCTTTGTTGAAACAAGTGTTTCACACATATTTTTCAGGAAACAATGTGCATAAAATAATGGCTTGATTGACTTACCATAGGTCAACTTTGGTCATAAATTGTAGTGAAATGTGTTGGCAATATATATGTCAAAGTATGTAACCATCAAATAACAATGGAAGGACTTTAAGGATCTATATGCAGCAAAGGGTGCCTGAATGCCTTTGGAGTGAAAATATGGTATTTCAAGACGGGTCATCTATCATGGTATTTGGGGGGGCTGTGTGGTCCAGAGGGTTAGGTGATGGACAGACATACCAGAGGCAATTATTGCATTGGTCCACTTCCTATCCGTTATAATGGGGAAATTTTTCAAAGTCGCACCAAATCCAGAATCAGATCCGGATCCAAATAATTTCACTAACTTTTGTTGACATCATCATACAGAAGCTGTATACCAAGTTTGAAGTCAATCGGAATTGTAGTTTCGGAGAAGAAGATGATTGAAAGTTTTGTAACGGACGACAGACAATGACAGATGATGACAGACGACGACGACGACGGACACCGCATGACGACAATAGCTTACGTCCTATTGGCCGGTAAGCTAAAAAACAAAAAAACAAAAATCAAAACACTAGGCCTGTGTTTGAGATTATATCAGTTTTACTTCTGTTTTATCAAATGCTTCCAAGAATCCTCAAATTTGGAGAAATCTGCAGTTTATTCATTTTAAGTCCTATATTTGGTCTCATATAATAGTGTCATATTCCCCATATTACTTGAAACATAAGACAAAAATTATGTAAAAGACGCAAAAAATTAGAAGATCATTAAATACATAAAAAGAAATATGTATGTAAATGATGTAATGAGATAAAGAAAAAGAAGTAAAAGACCTAAAAAGACTAAACAAACGTAAACGACATGAAGACAAAAATTATATGAAAGACACAACAAGATTCCACAGACAGTGTTTTGATTGTAGAAAAGACAGAACGTTTTTGGTCAATAAAAATAGGAAAAACTAGAAAAGTGCGCAGACCCCCTGTCAATGCAGATCACACACACCCCCCCCCCTTCCCACCCCAATCACCAAAAAAATTTAATAATTTGTTCCTTGTGTCAGTATCAACATTTCCTGAAAATTGTCTGAAAATTCATCCATAACTTTTTGAGTTAGCTTGCTAACAGACAAACAGACAGACCCAGATGTAAACATAATGAGGTGAAAAATAATGGGTGAGATTTCTAGAGTGCTTTTCTAGGCACTCAACATTATTGACCCACCAGTGGGAGGAAGAGGCGTCTTGCCCAATGACAAAACAGACTGACTAGGACAGAGCGGGATTCAAACCGTCAACCCAACAGTAACTGCACGACCTGCTCTACCACCTAAGCCACAGCCACGCAGCGTCACAGAACATCAGTCAATGACAGCACAGCGTCACAGAACGTCAGCCAATGAGAGCACAGCATCACAGAACATCAGCCAATGACAGCACAGCATCACAGAACGTCAGCCAATTGGAACGCAGCGTCACAGAACGTCAGCCAATCACAGCGCAGCGTCACAGAACGTCAGCCAATGAGAGCGTAGCGTCACAGAACATCAGCCAATGAGAGCGCAGCGTCACAGAACGTCAGCCAATGGGAGCACAGCATCACAGAACGTCAGCCAATGAGAGCGCAGCGTCACAAAAACGTCAGTCAATGAGAACGCAGCGTCACAAAACATCAGCCAATGACAGCGCAGCGTCACAGAACGCCAGCCAATGAGAGCGTAGCGTCACAGAACATCAGCCAATGAGAGCGCAGCGTCATAGAACGTCAGTGAATGAGAGCGCAGCGTCACAGAACGTCAGCCAATGGGAGCGCAGCGTCACAGAACGTCAGCCAATGAGAGCGCAGCATCACAGAATGTCAACCAATGACAGCGCAGCGTCGCAAAATGTCAGCCAATGACAGCGCAGCGTCATACAACGTCAGCCAATGAGAGCACAGCGTCACAGAACATCAGCCAATGAGAGCGCAGCGTCACACAACATCAGCCAATGAGAGCGCAGCGTCACAGAACTTCAGCCAATGAGTGCACAGCGTCACAGAACGTCAGCCAATGAGAGCGCAGCGTCACAGAACATCAGCCAATGAGAGCGCAGCGTCACAGAACGTCAGCCAATGGGAGCACAGCATCACAGAACGTCAGCCAATGAGAGCGCAGCGTCACAAAAACGTCAGCCAATGAGAACGCAGCGTCACAAAACATCAGCCAATGACAGCGCAGCGTCACAGAACGCCAGCCAATGAGAGCGTAGCATCACAGAACATCAGCCAATGAGAGCGCAGCGTCATAGAACGTCAGTGAATGAGAGCGCAGCGTCACAGAACATCAACCAATGAGAGCGCAGCGTCACAGAACGTCAGCCAATGGGAGCGCAGCGTCACAGAACGTCAGCCAATGAGAGCGCAGCATCACAGAACGTCAACCAATGACAGCGCAGCATCGCAAAATGTCAGCCAATGACAGCGCAGCGTCACACAACGTCAGCCAATGAGAGCGCAGCGTCACAGAACATCAGCCAATGAGAGCGCAGCGTCACACAACATCAGCCAATGAGAGCGCAGCGTCACAGAACTTCAGCCAATGAGTGCACAGTGTCACACAACGTCAGCCAATGAGAGCGCAGCGTCACAGAACGCCAGCCAATGAGAGCGCAGCATCACAGAACGTCAGCCAATGACAGCGCAGTGTCACAAAATGTCAGCCAATGAGAGCGCAGCGTCACAGAACGTTTGCCAATTGTCCCATAGAATAACATGAGAACGCTTGGTTTGTTTGGAACAATTCAGGCTTAGATGAACCAAGTGATCACCGGAGCAGCGACATCAAAGCGTGTCATAACTCTTTTTATTGTGCTCTCCATCCATCCATCCTGGGGAATAAATTGAATTAATCATTGTTTTACTTTCTTAAAACTGTAATAACTAGAAAAGCACTCAGAGAGCACAGACCTCCGCCAAGGCAGATCTGTCCCACCCCGATCACCACCAAAATTTAATCATTTGTTCCTTGTGCCAGTATCAACATTTCTGAAAATTTCATGAAAATCCGTCCTTAACTTTTTGAGTTATCTTGCTAACTAACAAACAAACAAACAAACAAACAAACCCTGGCAAAAACATAATCTCCTTGGCAGAGGTAAAAATATATGTAATGTGTTAAAACCTTAATAAAGATACTGTATGTGTTTAAAAAAAAAAGATTATAATAAACCAAGCATCTTCCAGAATCTAACCCTTGTGTTGAATTTCACAGCAAAATCTCTGAAACTTCTCCCCTTATGTCTTCACTGTAATTGAGTAATATCTCATCTTCACTCTCATTTTACTACAAGATCATGTTTATTTTGCCTTACAACAAAGATATGGCAAGTGCCAGCGCTTTAATCTTTAATTTATCCATATGCATACACCAGCCAGAAACACAGCGTACTCAATCAAACGATTCAGTGATTCAGTCACCTCTAAACTTTAAGTACTTTCTCCCCCTCTACTTACACCATCAGCCCTGCAAGTTAAAGCTGTGTGAATTCTATTAAGATATTCCACCCCCGCCACTTTCTCCTCGTGGTTTTGATTATGATATGAGCTGAGGAGTTAATAAGCGTATTAATTACCTGTGTAGGAGACAAACCAGCTCCCAGAGCGAATCCCCACAATCCCCTCCTCCTCCTCCTCATTCCTTCCTCCCACACACCAACCGAAGACCGTCACCAGTGTGTTTAAATGAGCCATCACCATCCAACTGTCTCCAAGGTCACACCAGGCTCCGCTGTTTGTGCAATACCTGCTACGGCAAGTCTCTAAAGTCGAGCAGTAATGAGAATAATTAGAATAATACAAGGTCAAGCGGGACAGCAGCGAAATGTACAGGACAAGATGAAGAGAGAGGGAGTGGAAAACAGGATAAAGTAGGGCCCAAAGAAAATGGTATTCCATGGGGAGACAGGATATGATCAGAGTTTAAAATTTGAGTTTCTAATCATCTCCTTTATTACACCCACCATCAGACAGTCCACATGGTAAAACTCTATATAAAGATGGAACGGAAGTGTTCATACTCTCCCTGGGAATTTTGGCCAGTGACCAGATTTAGACAAGAGGGTGAATCTGAGGAAGAAGTCACCAAACTATTGCAACTGCTAACTTACTGCAAACGAAGACATAATGACAGTTCCACAAAAGTGACACCAAACCATCCTAATCTTCATAATCACACCCACTTCATGTTAGTTACTGGTTGGCTTTTCAAATTTAACACAATTTTTAACAGAATTGTCATATCAATTCAATCCAATCCAAAGTATGAATTGTCATCTGCAAAGTGAGGAAATGAAATTGAAATTCTTATTTTGCTTTCCACTCTGTCCAGAATGCCAAATATTCTGTGTGTGTGTGTGTGTGTGTGTGTGTGTGTGTATGTATATATATATATATATATATATATATATATATATATATATATATAAAACAAGTATAAATAGATAGGTAAAAGGACAAAAAAAGATGAAAACAAATATGAATTCAGGTGCAGTTCCAAGAGTTGGATCTTCACAAAGGTCAAGGACCTCAGCCCCAAAATGACGGCAAGGCAAGGCAGATGTATTTCTATAGCACAATTCATACACAGGGCAATTCACAGTGCTTTACAGAAATGGAAGAGACAGATTAAAAACACACAATTACAATGAAAACATAATCAATAAAACATAAATGATAATCAACTAAAACAAAGTAAAAGAGCAGAGTGCAGACAGAACCCTTTCAGTTGTTCTATGCACAGTTGAACAGAGCTGTTTTCAGCCTGGACTTAGACATTGTCACAGCAGAGGTCTGTCTCACATCATCAGGAAGACTGTTCCAGAGTTTAGCTGCATGGAACTGAAACGCAGCTTCACCATGTTTAGTCCTGACTCTGGGCACCAGCAAAAGACTGATCCCTGAGGTTCTCAGGGTCCAAGAGGGTACAAATGGGACTAACATGTCACAGATGTACTTTGGTGTTAGACCATGGACAGACTTATA